>NC_139952.1:47123634-47421308 GCF_963454915.1 Gymnoscopelus microlampas
CAGACATAAAGTCAGACAGACAGTGTTACCTGAACAGATCACCTTCAGTCTGTTGTTGGAAGTATCAGACATCTTTATTCCACACTCCCTCAGTGAAGACTCAGATCCATCATAGGAAGATGTAATCCTCCATACAGGTTGAGGTGTAGAACCAGAACTCTGACCTGTTGAAACAGCAGAGCCACAGTCCAGCTGTCTACACACTACAGATGATGACTTCAGGTTCCATGTATACCTATAATCATCCACTGGTCTCCACTCTCCCTGGTGTTTCATCTCCAGTCTACCAGTACAGTTATTGGTTCCTTCAACCAACCTGACATCATCAGTCTCTATACAGAGACAAGACAATAAGTAGTAAATACATCAAATAACTGGCATTATAAAATAATAATGCAATCCAAAAGTTTATTGCCTTTAGGCTTGTCATATTTTAAAATACTTATTAAACATATACATTAATGTTAAGGCCAGTTCATAGTGCTTGGTTCCTCCAACCAGCCTGACATCACCAGGCTCTATACAGAGTCGATAGAGAAATCAGTAAATAAATAATATATCTGCCATTGTAAAACAAAAACAAAAAAACAACATACTTTAATGTTAAGGCCAGTTCATAGTGCTCATTTATTACGGGGCCAGAGCTCAGCTCTGGACCTGTTTTGTTATTGGCAGTATTCTGTCACTTCTGCCACTTTTCGCAGTTCTGGCTGAACCGCGCTGTCGCTTTTTACGAAACTCGGCCATATGGTAGATGGTCATGAAAAACGATAAAAAAATAATTCTCACAATCTTTCGTCCAAAGGTGGCGCTATAGCATTCAATTGAAAATGCCAACTTTGACCGCCCTGTTTGACCTAGAGCCATGAAACTTGGATACACATATGCGTCTCCTCATGCTGAACAACTTTCACCCTCTGACTTTTGACCTCTGACCTTTAGATCTCCCACCATTTTTAATTATATGAAAAACAGTCATTGGCTCCTAACTTCTGCATTTTTTCACTTATGGAAAATCCGCTCCCTATTTTTTGTCGGCAGAGGTCCAAAGTTCAAGTGTTAAACCTTTCGAAAAATCCCAGGATTCCATAGATTTTAACTATTGCAGTTTTATGAAAATTATTCATCTGCGCCTAAAACATACATGCAGACTCACATTTCTTTGAAACTCTCTCTCTCTCTCTCTCTCTCTCTCTCATCTATTCCGTTCTATCTCTCTCTCTAGTTTCCATGTCTCTCTCTCTCTCTCTCTCTCTCTCTCTCTCTCTCTCTCTCTCTCTCTCTCTCTCTCTCTCTCTCTCTCTCTCTCTCTCTCTCTCTCTCTCTCTCTCTCTCTCTCTCTCTCTCTCTCTCTCCAGTTTCCATCTCTCTCTCTCTCTCTCTCTCCAGTTTCCATCTCTCTCTCTCTCTCTCTCCAGTTTCCATCTCTCTCTCTCTCTCTCTCTCTCTCTCTCTCTCTCTCTCTCTCTCCAGTATCCATGTCTCTCTCTCTCTCCAGTATCCATGTCTCTCTCTCTCTCCAGTATCCATCTCTCTCTCTCTCTCTCTCTCTCTCTCTCTCTCTCTCTCTCTCTCTCTCTCTCTCTCTCTCTCTCTCTCTCTCTCTCTCTCTCTCTCTCTCTCTCTCTCTCTCTCTCTCTCTCTCTCTCTCTCTCTCTCTCTCTCTCTCTCTCTAGTTTCCATGTCTGGCCCTGTATTATCGCTGCTTGCAGCTATATTTATTATTATTATTATTATTATTACCCTTATTATTGTTATTATTATTACCTGAGCAGGTGAGTCCAACAGTCTTGTCAAGTGAGCAGGTGTTTCTAGTTGAGTTTGAGGTTCTACAGTCCAGGAGAACAGATTCGTTGCCTTCACACTGGAACTCTTTGATCCACAATGATGCATTCACTTCTCCATAGAGCGCCCCCTGGAGGACTGAAGGAGGCCCACAGTCAAGCTCCCTACAGACCACCTCTCACTGACTCTGGAGAGAGAGAGAGAGAGAGAGAGAGAGAGAGAGAGAGAGAGAGAGAGAGAGAGAGAGAGAGAGAGAGAGAGAGAGAGAGAGAGAGAACTAAATAATTAGAGAATTAATCCTCTAAGTTAAACAAAAGACATTATGTATTCATAATAAACTCTAGACACATCTGAGAGCAGTGGATTGACCGAAGCCCTTTATAGACAGATACAAAGACGTATAATATAATGTTACTTGTGCTCTGTAAAGAAAAACAGAACAAATAACCAAATAAACAAGCAAGCAAGTAAATGAAACAAAGAATTAACATAATAAAAAGAAAACAAACAAATGAGTCATTACAGAGTTGTAAAACAAAGAGGGTGGTGAACAGACAAACAGACAGATAGAAAGCAGACAGACAGACAGACAGACAGACAGACAGACAGACAGACAGACAGACAGACAGACAGACAGACAGACAGACATTGTTAGTGGTACCTGAACAGATCACCTCCAGTCTTGAAGTAGAAGTATCATACATCTTTGTTCCACACTCTCTCAGTGAAGACTCAGACCCATCACAGGAAGATGTAATCCTCCATACAGGTTGTTCTGTAGAACCAGAACTCCTTAGTGTTGAAATAGCAGAGCCACAGTCCAGCTGTCTACACACTACAGATGATGACTTCAGGTTCAATTTAGACCGACCATCCACTGGTTTCCACTTTTCCTTGGTGTTTTCATCTCCAGTCTGCCAGTACAGTGACTGGTTCCTCCAACCAACCTGATATCTGCACACAGGCAAGGGAGTAAAACGTGTGTGTGTGTGTGTGTGTGTGTGTGTGTGTGTGTGTGTGTGTGTGTGTGTGTGTGCGCGTGCGCGTGCGCGTGCGCGTGTGCGTGTGCGTGCGTGCGTGCGTGCGTGTGCGTGTGCGTGTGCGTGCGTGCGTGTGTGTGTGCGCGCGCGAGCTTGCGGTGCGTGCGCGTGCGTGTGTGTTTGTGTGTGTGTGTGGGGGGGGCTTTATGTCATTATACACTTATAAAAGTCACCAAAAATTTCGTCATTATTCTAAATGACTTCTGAAAATGTTTATATTATTATATTATTGTTTATAAAAGCGTAGTACAAATGAAGTTCACTATTGTTATTATAACTATTATTATTATTATCATTATTAATTATTACCTGAGCAGGTGAGTCCAACAGTCTTGTCAGGTGAGCAGGTGTTTCTAGTTGAGTTTGAGGTTCTACAGTCCAGGAGAACAGACTCGTTGCCTTCACACTGGAACTCTTTGGTCCACAGTGATGCATTAACTTCTCCATAGAGCGCCTCCTGGAGGACTGAAGGAGGCCCACAGTCAAGCTGCCTACAGACCACTTGTGCATCCTGCTGGTCAAAGTCACCTTCACACACTGAGACCCACGACTGATTAGACTTCACCTCCACTCTGCCTGAACACACACTAGTCCCATTCACCAACCTCACTGACTCTGGAGAGAGAGAGAGAGAGAGAGGGAGAGAGAGAGAGAGAGAGAGAGAGAGAGAGAGAGAGAGAGAGAGAGATAGAGAGAGAGAGAGAGAGAGAGAGAGAGAGAGAGAGAGAGAGAGAGAGAGAGAGAGAGAGAGAGAAATTACAGTGCTCCATCAGCAGCCCCATAGAAGCCTAAATGCTGCAAGAGTCCCTATACCGCACGCAAGCACGCACACAGAAAGACAGAGGGAGGGAGGGAGGCAGGAAGGGACGTACGGACAGACAGACAGACAGACAGACAGACAGACAGACAGACAGACAGACAGACAGACAGACAGACAGACAGACAGACAGACAGACAGACAGACAGACAGACAGACAGACACTGTTGTATGTTACCTGAACATATCACCTCCAGTCTTGAAGTGGAAGTATAAGAATGCTTTGTTCCACACTCCCTCAGTGAAGACTCAGACCCATCACAAGAAGATGTAATCCTCCATACAGGTTGATCTGTAGAACCAGAACTCCTTTGTGTTGAAACAGCAGAGCCACAGTCCAGCTGTCTACACACTACAGATGATGACTTCAGGTTCCATATAGACCATAAATAATCATCATCCACTGGTCTCCACTCTCCCTGGTGTTTCATCTCCAGTCTACCAGTACAGTTATTGGTTCCTTCAACCAACCTGACATCATCAGTCTCTATACAGAGACAAGACAATAAGTAGTAAATACATCAAATAACTGGCATTATAAAATAATAATGCAATCCAAAAGTTTATTGCCTTTAGGCTTGTCATATTTTAAAATACTTATTAAACATATACATTAATGTTAAGGCCAGTTCATAGTGCTCATTTATTTAAGTTTTATTTGTATTGCTTGTGTTTTAGAATTGCTTGTCTGCATATAAGCAATTTTGAATAACATTCATATGTTTCATTTTTTTATTTTGATTTTCATCATTTAACTTTTCCAAGTAATGTTCCTGTAATTTGTATTTGCTTTTAAAAAACATTATATAACATTGATTGGAAAGTTTTGTAGAGTTACAGTTTATTTTTATTACTGTTGTTGTTGTTGTTGCTGTTGTTGTTGTTGTTGTTGTTATTATTATTATTACTAGACCATACCCGGTCGGCGCAGCGCATCCGTGGGGGGATATGCGACCATGATCTGGCAACCCGGGAGGCAGTTCGTCCCATACCATAACCATGGCGACATTCTTTGACACAAAAGCGCTAATAAGAAGCTGAGATTTGATGAAATTGAAAAACGGGCTTCACAGTTGCGTTCAGATGGTAATGGTCAATGGCTGTGTGCAAAATGAGAGCAATTGGTCCAGCCACTGAGGAGAACCGGCTAGCTTCACCTACGCTTCACCTACTCAAGACGGTTACTAGAATTATAGTATGATTATTACCTGAGCAGGTGAGTCCAACAGTCTTGTCAGGTGAGCAGGTGTTTCTAGTTGAGTTTGAGGTTCTACAGTCCAGGAGAACAGACTCGTTGCCTTCACACTGGAACTCTTTGGTCCACATTGATGCATTCACTTCTCCATAGAGCGCCCCCTGGAGGACTGAAGGAGACCCACAGTCAAGCTGCCTACAGACCACCTGTGCATCCTGCTGGTCAAAGTCACCTTCACACACTGAGACCCACGACTGATTAGACTTCACCTCCACTCTGCCTGAACACACACTAGTCCCATTCACCAACCTCACTGACTCTGTAGAGAGAGAGAGAGAGAGAGAGAGAGAGAGAGAGAGAGAGAGAGAGAGAGAGAGAGAGAGAGAGAGAGAGAGAGAGAGAGAGAGAGACCGAGACCGGAGAGAGAGAGAGAGAGAGAGAGAGAGAGAGAGAGAGAGAGAGAGAGACCGAGAGACCGACAGACCGACAGACAGACAGACAGACAGACAGACACACACACACGCACGCACGCACGCGCGCACGCGCACACGCGCACACACGCACACATGCACACACGCACACACGCACACACGCACACACACAGACTTAATTAAACCAAGTCATTAAAAATTCATCATGGATTCGTAGTAAACTACTCAATTACTTTACTTAAGTACAATGCTGAGGTTTTACTTTATTTGAGTATTTACATCATTCATTCTACTCCACTACATCTCAATGGCAAATACTATACTTTTTACTCCACTAAAATTATTTCAAAACTTTAGTTAGTTTTAGATTCTTATGACAAAACATACATTAACCAATTAACCCCTTAAACCTCATAGACTTAGTAAAGTGGACGTGAGTTGTCTCTCTGCTTTGGGACACTTTTTTCCCTCTACACCAAATCTCCTCCCCAAAAATATCAAGTTCTACTTCATTCCTTCTGACCGCCAGAGGCAGTGTTTTCAACACCTGGATATTCATCGCGCGCTCGCGCATAGGTCGAATATTAATACCAACAAAGTCACTCGTGACCTGTGTGCGCGCACGCTACCTATATAGGTACGGTGCACACAGCGTTCATCCTCTTTCATCTTTTCGCCTCCGGGGCGTAGGTCGATTACTCGCAGCTGTGCGTGGAGTCTCGCAGCCAACACGGCTGGGGCTACGGACTCTCCGTCCTCCAGAGACTGCATAGTCTGCTACCATGGAATTACGTTACCCCGTTCACAGGGGCTGTCGGAAAGGAACGACAGAAGGAAGGAGAAAAACAAAAAGGAAAAAAAAAAAAGCATGTACAAACAGCCCTGCACGAGTCACGACGGTGAATGGAGTTAGCTTGCCTGCTAGCGTTAGCTGCAATGGCTTGGTGGCTAACTACAAGAGCATCGAGTAGCGTATCGCAAGCATTGGGGGTGTGTCTCGCCCCGCAGCTGCTGGTCGCTGGACAACATAACAACAATAGCAGCGTGGGCTACCCGCTGCACCGTTGCGGTTTGTCCTGACTCCTGACACGGATAACGTGGAGCCATAGCAGATGAAGCACGCTAGCATTTAGGCTAACCCCCCCTGCCTGAGGCTCTCCGCTTTCTCTCTCTCTGCTGAGAGGGGGGGGGGGGGGGGGGGTGCTGCAAAGGGCCGTCTCCCCATTGGCGGGAAGTGTGAAGGACTTGATGACTAAGTCGTATTATACCAGGGGCTGTGTCTTGGATCCTGCTGGAGTCTCCTGACAGTGTTTCTCAATCCGCTACTGCTTGTCGCTGGACGAAGGAAGTGGAAAGTATTAGCGCTGAGAGTGTATCCCATTCTGCCGCTTTGAGGAACCATGTGCGGACCGCCGCAACATAGCGTCAGCATTAGGAGTGTTTCCCATTCCGCTACTGCTTGTCGCTGGACGAAAGAAGGGGAAAGTATTAGCGTTGAGAGTGTATCCCATTCTGCCGCTTTACAACCACGTGCGGACCACCGCAACGTAGCGTCAGCATTAGGAGTGTTTCCCATTCCGCTACTGCTTGTCGCTGGACGAAAGAAGGATAAAGTATCAGCGTTGAGAGTGTGTCTCACTCTGCCGCTTAATATACCGCAAGCATTGGGAGTGTGTCTCGCTCCGCTGCTGCTGGTCGCTCCACTACTGCTTGTCACTGGACGAAAGAAGGGAAAAGGATTAGCGTTGAGAGTGCATCTCGCTCTGCCGCTTGGTAAACCATGGCGGGCGGCCCACCGTCCATATAACGTGAGCATTGGGAGTATGTTTCGCTCCACTACCGCTTGTCGCTGGACGAAAGGAGTGGAAAGTATTAGCGTTGAGAGTGTGTCTAGCTCTGCCGCTTTTGGAGGGACCACGCCACTGCGGCGTGCGCCCACTGGAATATACCGCTAGCACTGGGAGAACTGACTCCATTAAGTACAAATACCTAAAGCGAAATTGTACTTAAGTACAGTACTGAGTACATGTACTCAGTTACGTTACACCGTTGTATGAGTGCTCTTCTGTGAATGTTTTGGCTAAGAGTGGTTCTCACTCTAACGCAGGCATTCTATCTACCAGACATGTGGCGCTTGTTAGCGCGATGGCTGCAGCTAATAAAGGACACCCAGAGGGTGCTTTGCTCTGTCGTTATTGGACGATATACTGTGTACCTATTACCGTGTGTACTTGGTGCTATGTTCAGAGAATAACACACTACCGGACAGGGGTGTGCATACAGGTCACAACTCCACCGAGCGCCAAAACACATGTCAAGTGGTAAACGCTGCTCGGTACTGACTTAAGCAGCATATTTTGCCCGTGATATACAGGGGTAGGCCAATACTGCCACTGTGTGTGCTTAATCTCACAGTTCGAGTACGAATCGTAGCTTGAGTGTGACTCTGCTGCTATTCGGATTATACTGTTTGTGCTTGGCAGTAAAATGGAATTATAATGCTAGTATGGTTCAAGTGTGTCTCGCTTTGCCATCACTTGGTTATCATACTGTGTGTATTTGACACATGACATGACACTGTGGCTTGAGTGGTTCTCGCCCCTTGCTACGACGACGTTGCATATTAGTAACATTGTACTTGTGTGTACCTGGTACTCACTACTGCTATTCAACATATGCAGTATACTGTGAATACTTGATGTCATAGCTTGAGTGTATGTCGCTCTGCTGCTATCCAGATAATACTATGTGCTTGGTAGTGCAATAGTCTTAAATAATTCTATATGACGAGGGAAGTGTTTGGGCTTCACCACTTCTTAACTATCGTACTGTGTCCTTGACACTGTAGCCTGAATGATTCTCGCTTTCGCTATGGCTACGTCATCAGTAGTATTGAGTGTCTCACTCTGTTGCTGTTGCCCATGGATTATTGCAACAATGGCTGGTCCCAGAAGGGAAGGTCCATTACTTGCGCCAGTCATGTCCTGACTATGGTGCCTGACACAGGCTATGGCTGTGAATGTTTAGCTAATTGGTCAGCCATGGGGAGTACAGCCCAATATGGCCTAGACCCAGGGCTAGTGGTTGATGCCAACATTGCTTACTTTACTTACCTTACTGTAAGTCGATCCGGATTAAGAGCGCCTGCTAAATGCCTAAACTGTAAACATTGCTTCTCTGGTGGTGTCACTAGATGAAGCTGTTGAGCTGGATGACTGTTGCTCATGGCCACAGTGTTAGTCTCTGGTCTGCTACCTAGAGCCATGCCACAGCAGCTGGAATGGGATGTATTGGACATTCCCTTAACTACCTCGCCCTAGCCCTCCGGCATGCGAGTATTGATACGCAGACACAGTGCCTGTACAGCGCCTATGCAGCGCCTATCACTCTAGGCGTTTGCTTGCATGATTAGAGAATCAGCAGACTGTCTACTTGCATAATGTCAGTGCCACGTGTGGCTTTCTAAGGGGTGGCCATAACTGAGTGGTTAGTGGCCCGCATGGGGAGCCAGAGCCTCTGGATGTCCCGGGTTTGATGCCAGGCCAGCAATGGGTCGATGTGTGTCCCTATCTGAGCCCCTAATTGCCCCCCCCCCCTGAGCGCCGGTGAATGGCTGCTCACTGCTCCTAGTAGTTCTAGGATGGGCAAATAAATACAGCGGATGAATTTCACGCATGTACAAATGTGAATAAAAAGGGAAAGGAGTGTGGACCATTCCAACAGGCCCCACTCTCATGGAGGGGCAGTGAGACACTTCAGACTCTCTCTGCCTGTCATTCCAGGCCAGACGTTTGGGCCTGCTACCCAGAATGCCTTGCAGCATAGTACACCGTGAACAGGCAGTTCAGTTCAATCGGAAGGTTTCTGCTTGACCTACTTGATTTACTCATATATATATTTGCGGCTTGGGCCTCGAACCCCAAGACTGCAACAGAATGGTGAGGGTCTCAGCCAGTGTCGTTGTGCTGGACCTGCATGCAGTGCACCTGGCCCTCAAGATGTTTATGACGTGTTCAATAACACAATATGTCAACAGTCTGTCTTCGGGGGCGCTTGACCCAGTCAGTCTCTGCAGGAGGCTTGGAAGCTCCTTCTGTGGGCCTTGCCTCATCTTGCAAATTTCATAGCAATGCGCTTGTTGGGTGTACAGTCCAGGCTGCGGACGTGTTTCCCGCTGGGAGCCTCTTGGATCCGATAGCAGTTCGGATCACGTGCATAGGTATGGCAGAGCGGTAGTACCGTTAGCCTTGAGGGCATAACGCGTTGTTGACTGTAGGTCTCCCTGCCGGGACAGACCAGTCCGTTAGGGCAAGATGCTCTGGCCTACTGCAGCTTCTCAATGAAGTGCCTTGGCCTCTCCACGGAGACAAGATCTCCTGTCACAGTTTGGGGGGAGAGGTGCATGTGGCATCCTCACTCCTAACCTTCAGCTGCGTCATTGACCACTGAAATTCAAGACTATTGTCCGAACATTACTGGATTTTCGTACATCGTACCAAAGGAATAAGGATTAGCGTTGAGGGTGTTTCTCGCCCTGCCGCTTTGATATACCGCAAGCATTGGGGGTGTGTCTCGCCCCGCTGCTGCTGGTCGCTGGACGACAATAAAAATAAAACAATAAGGGTTAGCGTTGAGGGTGTTTCTCGCCCTGCCGCTTTGATATACTAGGGCGTTGCACGCCAGCGAGTGTAAACTGGGCTCTAGTTGGGACCACTGTATAGATTGGAGCGTTGCTCTGTGCTTAGCCGCTCTAGATTTCCGCGGATGATGCTAAATGAAGGGTTCAGCCTCTCTACCATTGAGATGCTCTCCGCGTGTGGCTCCCACAGGTTGCATGGGTGCCTTCATGATGCTTGCCTGTGGTATTGGAAGCTTTGTCCCCAGCCGGTACATCAGGCTGCTCTCAGATGACCATCTGTTAGTGCTCTTTGTCCTCACTGCTTCATCGGCAAGAGTGAGTAGGTGGGCTTCATGCCCTGGCCATTGCCAGAGACTGTTAAAGTGGGATTCAGATGGGTCTGGGTTTACCATATGGCCAACCCCTCCTTGCGTCCTCAGAGGCTTTCTGCCTTTCACGTCAGCTAGCCTATTTATTTGTTAGTTTGCTCCTCAACCAAGGATGGAGCAACTGCATTCTAGTACCTGCCTATTGTGTCCCGTCCGGGCTCTGTGGCAGGACATAGCTGTGATGGCTGGAGTTTGGTTGTATTTGTCTGTGATGAAGGGCACAGCTGTGCCTTGGCTTAATGGAGACTTTCATTGCTGCGTTCAGGCAAATGTACGTCTTCAGTGGACCTCTAGGTTTCCCCCAAGGTATTTCTTGACCGCGGGTGTTGCCAGAGCCTCTCCCTCAGTAATACAGGCTTGGAGCAGGCCAGGAGATGCAGCCGAATGGGCTTCATCTTTCATGGGTTTTTTGCCCGCTCCTGTATATATATATATATATATAGTCAACCTGGCCGTCTCGCAGCGACGGCTGTGTTGTTGTCTGTTCATTTTATCTGCAAACCGACCTCGGTAAGCGCAGATTCCTCGTGACTATGTTGGTATTAGTCATCCAGGTGTTGAAAACACTGCCTCTGGCGGTCAGAAGGAATGAAGTAGAACGAGAGTTATGCATATAACTAAGGTTCTACGAATTCCGGATGACCGCCAGAGTTGACTGTCACTCGGAATCTCATTCTCGACGAAAAGATTTCAAGAGGATGAACGCTGTGTGCACCGTACCTATATAGGTAGCGTGCGCGCACACAGGTCACGAGTGACTTTGTTGGTATTAATATTCGACCTATGCGCGAGCGCGCGATGAATATCCAGGTGTTGAAAACACTGCCTCTGGCGGTCATCCGGAATTCGTAGAACCTTAGTTATATGCATAACTCTCGTTTTATGAGCTTGTATATGATAATGATAATGACTATTATTTGTATAGCACCTTTCCAAACAAAGTTCCAAAGTGCTGCAAAGAGCAAGATTAAATACAACAGACAGCAAAGCAAAACATGAAATTAGAAAAACAACATTAAAGTGTATACAATCATAAAACACTTAGTGTAGAGGTAGGTTTTCAGAAATGAAGATCTAAGAATGCGTTCAGACTTATGAGGGGACAGCATATCAGAGATATAAGTAGGGGCCAGTCCATGCAGGGCTTTATAAGTAATAAGTAGCATTTTAACATCACTCCTGCAGCTCACAGGCAGCCAATGAAGGGCAGCTAGTATGGGTGTGATATGGTCCCGTTTTTCTATTCTATCTAATATATATTTTTTAAACGGTCCATTTTGTTCCATTTGTACTCTCAGAGTTAAAGGTAGGGTAAGTGATTTTCTTTGGTTAAAATAAGTGTTAAATAGCTCTATATTATGATTGTACTCATTGCTATAGAGTGTTTGTTCAGTAAAAGGAGTCTCCATGTCTCTCCAGCTCTTTATTAAACAGAAAATGCATTTCCAGTGCTCTCTCCTGATTGGCTTAACATGTGTCACCTACCTGAAAATGTACTATGTTCTGTTTACTAAAGAGCTGGAGAGACCCCTGTGACCGAACAAACGCTCTGTAGCAATGATTACTATCAGAATATAGTACTTTAACCTTTTACATATATACCAAAAAATATCACTTACCCTACCTTTAAATGAACACTGCAGAATTATTCACTTTGGCTCTGTACAGCGACTTTGAGTACCTAGAAAAGTACTATATAAATCCTATGTATTATTGATATTATTATTATTATTATTAAACACATTAGAGAGCAGTGGATTGACTGAAGCCCTTCAGAGAAAAAGACACACAGATGGATGGATGGATGGATGGATGGATGGATGGATGGATGGATGGATGGATGGATGGATGGATGGATGGATGGATGGATGGATGGATGGATGGATGGATGGATGGATGGATGGATGGATGGATGGATGGATGGATGGATGGATGGATGGATGGATGGATGGATGGATGGATGGATGGATGGATGGATGGATGGATAGATAGATAGATAGATAGATAGATAGATAGATAGATAGATAGATAGATAGATAGATAGATAGATAGATAGATAGATAGATAGATAGACAGATAGATAGACAGATAGATAGATAGATAGATAGACAGTCATTGTTAGTTACCTGAACAGATCACCTCCAGTCTTAAAGTGGAAGTACTAGACATCATTGTTCCACACTCCCTCAGTGCAGACTCAGATCCATCACAGATAGATGTAAGACTCCATACAGGTTGATCTGTAGAACCAGAACTCCTTTGTGTTGAAACAGCAGAGCCACAGTCCAGCTGTCTACACACTACAGATGATGACTTCAGGTTCCATGTAAAATAACGATCATCATCACCCACTGGTCTCCACTCTCCCTGGTGTTTCATCTCCAGTATACCAGTACAGTTATTGGTTCCTTCAACCAACCTGACATCTTCAGTCTCTGTACAGAGACAAGACAATAGTAAATAAATAATATAACTGTCATTATAAAATAATAATCCAATCCAAAAGTGGAGTTTATTGCATTTAGGCTTATCATATTTTAAAATACTTCTTAGACATATACATTAATGTTAAGGCCAGTTCATAGTGCTCATTTATTAATTACGTTATATTTGTATTGCCTGTGTTTTAGAATTGCTCATATGCATATACAGTAGGCAATTTTGAATAACATTTATATGTTTAATTTTGTTTTATTTTGAATATATTTTTATGTTCATCATTTAACTTTTCCAAGTAATGTTCCTGTAATCTTTATTTGTTTTGTAAAACATTATGCAACCTTGATTGGAAAGTTTTGTACAAATACAGTTTATTATAATTACTATTGTTGTACAGTACTTATTATCCAATCAAACTAATATAATTGAAATGACCTCCAAAGTACGTCAGGGGGTTGGTCATCACACGAGCACTCCATCTGCCTCCAAACTTGCCATAGACTATTGATCAGTGCTCTGGCTAATACCCAGGCTTGTTTCCCCACCTTCAATGTACTTACATATTGTACAATTAATATAAAACTACATTGCACATTTTAGCCACAGCACCTTTGTTTTTGGCCGCTAGGACCCCACCCTACTGTGCATCTCCATATATGGTCATATCAGTTGTATCACCGGTGCAACGAAGCTGTGACGTAGCTGATCAGGCCTAGATGTGAGGGCCGCGAAGTGGCCCAAACCTCTAGTTATGATTATTATTAGTATTACCTGAGCAGGTGAGTCTAACAGTCTTGTCAGGTGAGCAGGTGTTTCTAGTTGAGTTTGAGGTTCTACAGTCCAGGAGAACAGACTCGTTGCCTTCACACTGGAACTCTTTGGTCCACATTGATGCATTCACCTCTCCATAGAGCGCCCCCTGGAGGACTGAAGGAGGCCCACAGTCAAGCTCCCTACAGACCACCTGTGCATCCTGCTGGTCAAAGTCACCTTCACACACTGAGACCCACGACTGATTAGACTTCACCTCCACTCTGCCTGAACACACACTAGTCCCATTCACCAACCTCACTGACTCTGTAGAGAGAGAGAGAGAGAGAGAGAGAGAGAGAGAGAGAGAGAGATACACAGACAGACAGACAGACAGACAGAGACGCGTGCACACACACACACACGCACGCAGACGCACACACACACACACGCACGCACGCACGCACGCACGCACGCACGCACACACACACACACACACACACACACACACACACACACACACACACACACACAGACTTAATTAAACCAAGTCATTAAAAAATCATCATGGATTCATAGTAAACTACTCAATTACTTTACTTAAGTACAATGCCGAGGTTTTACTTTATTTGAGTATTTACATTATTCATTCTACTCCACTACATCTCAAAGGCAAATATTATACTTTTTACTCCACTAAAATGATTTCAATATTTCAGTTAGTTTTACATTATGAAAAAACATACATTAACCAATTAACCCCTTAAACCTCATAGACTTAGTAAAGTGGACGTGAGTTGTCTCTCTGCTTTGGGCAACTTTTTTCCCTCTACACCAAATCTCCTCCCCAAAAATATGACATTGTGAAGTTGTGTGAGCTTGTATATGATAATGATAATGACTTTTATTTGTATAGCACCTTTCCAAACAAAGTTATAAAGTGCTGCAAAGAGCAAGATTATAAACAACAGACAGCAAAGCAAAACATGAAATTAGAAAAACAACATTAAAGTGTATACAATCATAAAACAATTAGTGTAGAGGTAGGTTTTCAGAAATGAAGATCTAAGAATGCGTTCAGACTTACGAGGGGACAGCATATCAGAGATATAAGCAGGGGCCAGTCCATGCAGGGCTTTATAAGTAATATGTAACATTTTAAAATCACTCCTGCAGCTCACAGGCAGCCAATGAAGGGCAGCTAGTATGGGTGTGATATCGTCCTGTTTTTCTAATCTATCTAATATATATTTTTGAATGGTCCATATTGTTCCATGTGTATACTCTCAGAGTTAAATGAACACGGCAGAATGTTTCACTTTGGCTCTGTACAGCGACTTTGAGTACCTAGAAAAGCGCTATATAAATCCTATGTATTATTAATATCATTATTATTATTATTATTATTATTAAACACATTAGAGAGCAGTGGATTGACTGAAGCCCTTCAGAGAGAAAGACACAGAGATAGATAGATAGATAGATAGATAGATAGATAGATAGATAGATAGATAGATAGATAGATAGATAGATAGATAGATAGATAGATAGATAGATAGATAGATAGATAGATAGATAGATAGATAGATAGTCATTGTTAGTGTTACCTGAACAGATAACCTCCAGTCTTAAAGTGGAAGTATAAGACCAATGCTGTGTTCCACACTCCCTCAATGAAGACTCAGATCCATCACATGAAGATGTAATCATCCATACAGGTTGATCTGTAGAACCAGAACTCCTTTGTGTTGAAACAGCAGAGCCACAGTCCAGCTGTCTACACACTACAGATGATGAGTTCAGGTTCCGCATAGACCCATCATCATACACTGGTCTCCACTCTCCCTGGTGTTTCATCTCCAGTCTACCAGTACAGTTATTGGTTCCTTCAACCAACCTGACATCATCAGGCTCTGTACAGAGACAAGACAATAGTAAATAAATAATATAACTGTCATTATGAAATAATAATCCAATCCAAAAGTGGAGTTTATTGCCTTTAGGCTTGCCATATTTTAACAAACTTCTTAAACATATACATTAATGTTAAGGCCAGTTCATAGTGCTAATTTATTAATTACGTTATATTTGTATTGCCTGTGTTTTAGAATTGCTGATATGCATATACAGTAGGCAATTTTAAATAACATTTATATGTTCCATTTTGGGGGTTTTTAAATATATTTTTAAGTTCATCATTTAACTTTTCAAAGTAATGTTCCTGTAACTTTTATTTATTTTGTAAAACATTATGCAACCTTGATTGGAAAGTTTTGTACAATTTTGTACAGTTTATTATTATTACTATTGTTGTACTTGTTGTTGTTATTATTATCCAATCCAACTACTATAATTGAAATGACCTCCAAAGTATGTCAGGTGTTGGTCAGCACACGAGCACTCCATCTGCCTCCAAACTTACCACAGACTATTGATCAGTGCTCTGGCTAATACCTAGGCTTATTTCCCCACCTTCAATGTACTTACATATTGTACAATTAATATAAAACTACATTGCACATTTTAGCCACAGCACCTTTGTTTTTGTCCGCTAGGACCCTACCCTACTGCGCATCTCCATATATGGCCATATCAGTTGTATCACCGGTGCAACGAAGCTGTGACGTAGCTGATCAGGCCTAGATGTGAGGGCCGCGAAGTGGCCCAAACCTCTAGTTATGATTATTATTATTACCTGAGCAGGTGAGTCCAACAGTCTTGTCAGGTGAGCAGGTGTTTCTAGTTGAGTTTGAGGTTCTACAGTCCAGGAGAACAGACTCGTTGCCTTCACACTGGAACTCTTTGGTCCACATTGATGCATTCACTTCTCCATAGAGCGCCCCCTGGAGGACTGAAGGAGGCCCACAGTCAAGCTGCCTACAGACCACCTGTGCATCCTGCTGGTCAAAGTCACCTTCACACACTGAGACCCACGACTGATTAGACTTCACCTCCACTCTGCCTGAACACACACTAGTCCCATTCACCAACCTCACTGACTCTGGAGAGAGAGAGAGAGAGAGAGAGAGAGAGAGAGAGAGAGAGAGAGAGAGAGAGAGAGAGAGAGAGAGAGAGAGAGAGAGAGAGAGAGAGAGAGAGAGAGAGAGAGAGAGAGAGAGAGAGAGAGAGAGAGAGAATAATTACAGTGCTCCATCAGCAGCCTCCATAGAGGCCTGAACACTCCAGGAGTCACTATACAACCCCCCCCCCCCCCACACATACACACACACACACACACACACACACACACACACACACACACACACACACACACACACACACACACACACACACACACACACACACACACACACACACACACACACACACACACAAACACACACACACACACACACACACACACACACACACACACACACACGCAATAAGGTCATGATCAGACAGACAGACAGACAGACAGACAGACAGACAGACAGGTAGATAGATAGATAGATAGATGTTACCTGAACAGATCACCTCCAGTGTTTCAGTAGACCCTCTAGACTCATTTGTTACACACTCCCTCAGTGAAGACTCAGATTCATCACATGAAGATGTAATCCTCCATACAGGTTGACGTGTAGAACCAGAACTCCTTTGTGTTGAAACAGCAGAGCCACAGTCCAGCTGCCTACACACTACATATGATGACTTCAGGTTCCATGTAGACCAACCAGACACTGGTCTCCACTCTCCCTGGTGCTTCATCTCCAGTCTACCAGTACAGTGACTGTTTCCTCCAACCAACCTGACATCTGTACACAGACAAGATAGTAAACAGTGTGTGTGTGTGTGTGTGTGTGTGTGTGTGTGTGTGTGTGTGTGTGTGTGTGTGTGTGTGTGTGTGTGTGTGTGTGTGTGTGTGTGTGTGTGTGTGTGTGTGTGTGTGTGTGTGTGTGTGTGTGGGTCGGGGGGGGGGGGATTTATAGTTTAAGTTTGATCTTTCCATCTCAGGCTTGTCATAATTTAAATTACTTCTGAAAATGAACATCTATGTTATGGCCAATTCATAGTTCTCATTTACTTTATCTTCTTATTGCCTTTCTTTTATTATTGGATCCATCCTTTTAGGCCATTTTATAATGTGTATATATTTGGTTTACTTTTTTTTGTCCATGTTATATTCTTGTCATTATTTTATATAATTTTTTTAACTACTATGTATCACTGTTTCTAAAAGCACACTACACCTAAAGTTTATTGTCTCCGCCAGGAGACATTGTTTTCACTTTCCACATGTCAAGCTAACATTGGTCAAGCCTCACGTGACACGTGACAATACGGTGAAATAGTGTGATCTGATTGGCTAGTGACGTATAGCGGCCTATAAATACATGTGTCACTTTGAAAGAGTCTTAGCCTCTTTCAGAATCAGAATCAGAATCAGAATCAGAATCAAAGTGAGGTAAGACAGGAGTAAGACAGGAATAATCACGAAATGGCTGAGAAATGGCGGATACTGTAACAATTGGATAGGACACTTACACAGACAGGGCAGATAGGACACTTACATACAGTAGGACACTTACATAGACAGGACGGATAGGACACCTACATAGACAGGACGGATAGGACACTTATACAGACAGGACGGATAGGACACTTATACAGACAGGACGGATAGGACACTTATACAGACGGATAGGACACTTGTGTCATGTTACTATGACACAGTAACATGTTCTATTTTTTGTAAGAATTAGAACATAAGAATTAGAACATTCCCAACATTCCCAACACAAGTCTGCTGGCGGAGACTTGTGCTCCGAGGAGCACTTTTTCTAGTTAGGTTTCGAGAGCCTATCAGGCTTCGAACCCTATTACATCTGTAAGAATTCATGATCTTCCGCCGGTTTTGCCAGTTCTGGCCTAACCGCGTGGTCACTTTTTATGAAATTCGGCAATATGGTAGAGGGCTATGCCAAACGGCGAAAACCCGAAACTCACAAACATTGGCCAAAGGGTGGCGCTGTAGCACTCAATTGAAATATGCCAACTTTGAACAGGTACAGCTCATGCCCTGTTCGACCTACAGCCATGAAACTTCGATACACACATGCGTCTCCTCATGCCTAACAACTTTCGCTGTTTGACTTTTGACCTCTGACCTTTAGATCTCCCACCATTTCGAATTCTATGAAAAGCAGTAAAAAGCAGTAAAAAAATCACTTCTCCTGGGATTTATGAGCAATCTGTACGAAACTGTATACACATGAACTTTGGACCAATGCCGACAAACGTAACTTAGCGGATTTTCCATAAGTGAAAACGTTAAGCTTTTATAAGCCAATGAAAATTGCAGCTTTTTTTAAATTATTCATCTGCCCCTAACACATACATGCAGACTCACATTTGTTTGACACTTTGCAATATTGTAGAGGGTCCTTCCAAGTATCACTGAAACCAATCTTACTCCAATTGGTCAAAGGGGGGCGCTATAGCAATTTTTTGAAAATGCAAACTTTAAACAGGCAAAAGTCATGCCTCGTTTGGCCGACAGCCGTTAAACCTGCTTACACATGTGCCTTGACTCATGAGGAACACATGTATCACTTTGACCAGTAAGCTCTGCCCTTAGATTGTCTGCAATTTTGAGCAGTTTGAAAAACATTTAAATCCAGGATTTCTGAGCAATTTGCATGAAACTGTGTCAAATACATGTTTGAGGCCCCTTTTCACAGGTTCAGGTGTGTTGGTTCAATAGCTTGATCGCTTAATCATCTGCCTTGAAACCATAGGGTAGCCGGTTCGAATCCCACCTCAGGTAGACTTAATTATAATTGCATTGCACACAACATGACTATATCAATGAATACATGTGCAATTGTTAAAGATGACGAGAAATGCATACTTGAAAGTAGTTATTTTCAATGTATGACGTACTTCATTCGCGCTTTTGTTTTGTTTTGTTGGATTCTCCCCTTTCACTGTCTAAGGCTGTGTATTGGATAGCTCCACCAGTAGAGTGTGAGTCTCATGTGCCGAAGGTCCCTGGTTCGAATCCCACTTATTACAGTTCACATTTAAATTGCATTGTACAAAACATGACCCTGTTAATTCAGACAAGTGCAATGTTTAGACAATAACACGAAATGCTTTTGAGAGTAGTTTTTTTTTATGTATGACATACTTTCTTGTGAAAATAGCCGATCTACAATCTCACACCTTTTTAGATAGCAACGCGTTGTGAGCTTGTAGATCGACTATTTTCCACTAGTTTCCATTCCGAAATATATTGAGCAGTTTGAAAAACATTTAAACCAAGGATTTCTGAGCAATTTGCGTGAAAGTGTGTCATGTGTGTGAACTCCCTTTTCACTAGTACAGGTCTGTTGGCCCAATGGCTTAATCATCTGCCTTGAAACCACAGGGTTCCTGGTTCGAATCCCACGTCATGTAGAATTCATTATAATTGCATTGCACACAACATGACTGTATCAATGAATGCATGTGCAATTGTTAACCAGTAAACTCCGCCCTTAGATTGTCTGCAATTTTGAGCAGTTTGAAAAACATTTAAATCCAGTATTTTTGAGCAATTTGCGTGAAAGTGTGTCATGTGTGTGAACTCCCTTTTCATCAGTTCGGGTCTGTTGGCCCAATGGCTTAATCATCTGCCTTGATACCAGAGCGTTGCCGGTTCAAATCTCACCTCATGCAGACCTCAACTCAATTGCATTACACACAACATGACTGTATCAATGAATAAACATGCAATTGTTAAATGAAACGCTTATTGAGAGTAGTTGTTTTCAATGTATGATGTACTTCATTCCCTCTTTTGTTTTGTTGGATTCTCCCTTCTCACTGACCAAGGCTGTGGATTGAATAGCTTGATCAATACAGTGTTAGTCTCATGTGCCAAAGGTCCACGGCTCAAACCCCACTTGTCACAGTTTACATTTAAATTGCATTATGCAAAACATGACCCTGTTAATTCAGACATGTGCACTTTGCTCTCTCTCTCTCTCTCTCTCTCTCTCTCTCTCTCTCTCTCTCTCTCTCTCTCTCTCTCTCTCTCTCTCTCTCTCTCTCTCTCTCTCTCTCTCTCTCTCTCTCTCTCTCTCTCTCTCTCTCTCTCTCTCTCTCTCTCTCTCTCTCTCTCTCTCTCTCTCTCTCTCTCAGTCTGTCTGCCTGTCTGCCACTCTGTCACTGTCTGTCTGTCTGTCTGTCTGCCTGTCTGCCACTCTGTCACTGTCTGTCTGTCTGTCTGCCAGTCTGCCAGTCTGTCTGTCTGTCTGTCTGCCAGTCTGCCACTCTGTCACTCTGTCACAGTCTGTCTGTCTGCCTGTCTGCCACTCTGTCACTGTCTGTCTGTCTGTCTGTCTGTCTGCCAGTCTGCCACTCTGTCACTGTCTGTCTGTCTGTCTGCCAGTCTGCCACTCTGTCACAGTCTGTCTGCCTGTCTGCCAGTCTGCCACTCTGTCACTGTCTGTCTGTCTGCCAGTCTGCCAGTCTGCCACAGTCTGTCTGTCTGCCAGTCTGCCAGTCTGCCACTCTGTCACTGTCTGTCTGTCTGTCTGTCTGCCAGTCTGCCACTCTGCCACTCTGTCACAGTCTGTCTGTTTGTCTGTCTGCCACTCTGTCACAGTCTGCCAGTCTGCCAGTCTGTCACAGTCTGCCAGTCTGCCACTCTGTCACTGTCTGTCTGTCTGTCTGTCTGCCAGTCTGCCAGTCTGCCACAGTCTGTCTGTCTGCCAGTCTGCCACAGTCTGTCACAGTCTGCCAGTCTGCCAGTCTGCCACTCTGTCACAGTCTGCCACTCTGCCAGTCTGCCACTCTGTCAAAGTCTGCCAGTCTGCCACTCTGTCAAAGACTGCCAGTCTGCCAGTCTGCCACTCTTGTCACAGTCTGCCAGTCTGCCATTATTCTCGAAACCGCTAATTGCTGCTTGCAGCTATATTTATTATTATTATTAACATTATTAACATTACCTGAGCAGGTGAGTCCAACAGTTTTGTCAGGTGAGCAGGTGTTTCTAGTTGAGTTTGAGGTTCTACATTCCAGGAGAACAGACTCGTTGCCTTCACACTGGAACTCTTTGGTCCACAGTGATGCATTCACTTCTCCATAGAGAACCCCCTGGAGGACTGAAGGAGCCCCACAGTCAAGCTGCCTACAGACCACCTGTGCATCCTGCTGGTCAAAGTCACCTTCACACACTGAGACCCACGACTGATTAGACTTCACCTCCACTCTGCCTGAACACACACTAGTCCCATTCACCAACCTCACTGACTCTGGGGGGAGGGAGAGAGAGAGAGAGAGAGAGAGAGAGAGAGAGAGAGAGAGAGAGAGAGAGAGAGAGAGAGAGAGAGAGAGAGAGAGAGAGAGAGAGAGAGAGAGAGAGAGAGAACATAAATATGAATACATTGACAGACAGACAGACAGACAGACAGACAGGCAGGCAGACAGACAGACAGACAGACAGACAGACAGACAGACAGACAGACAGACAGACAGACAGACAGACAGACAGACAGACAGACAGACAGACAGACAGACAGACAGACAGACAGACAGACAGACAGACAGACAGATAGATAGATAGATAGATAGATAGATAGATAGAAATTACCTGAACAGATCACCTCCAGGGTACCAGTAGACCAGCCATACCCCTTTGTTCCACACTCTCTCAGTGAAGACTCAGATCCATCACAGGAAGATGTAATCCTCCATACAGGTTGATCTGTAGAACCAGAACTCATTTGTGTTGAAACAGCAGGGCCACAGTCCAGCTGTCTACACACTACAGATGATGACTTCAGGTTCCAGTCCCACTTCCAATCATCCACTGGTCTCCACTCTCCCTGGTGTTTCATCTCCAGTCTACCAGTACAGTTACTGGTTCCTCCAACCAACCTGACATCACCAGTCTCTGTACACAGACAAGAGAGTAAACAGTCAAACAGTAATATCACTTTTATGAGAAGAAAACCTTTTATTCAATCCTCTATAAAACCTTGTTGTTTCATGTTTGTTTACCTGTTACGCTGCTTGTTTGTTTAGTCTGGAGAGCTGTGGAGAAAAACCACAAAGTGAATGAGTTTCACTGTAACAGAGACAGTGGTCTACAGTGGTGGAAAGTAACTAAGTGCATTTACTCAAGTACTGTACTTAAAAGTACAATGCTGAGGTACTTTTACTTTACTTGAGTATTTACATTATTAATTCTACCCCACTACATCTCAGAGGCATATATTATACTTTTTTTTACTCCACTACAATTAGTCTAAAACTTTAGTTACAAGTTACTTTGTAGATTTAGAGTATTATGACAAAACATACATTACCCAATTGTCCCCTTAAACCCTATAGACTTAGTGAAGTGAACCTGAGTTGTCTCTGTGCTTGGGACACTTTTTTCCCTCTACACCAAATCACCAAAAATATCACATGGTGAGGTTTTGTGAGCTCTTATATATTGTGCCCCTCCCTCTCTCTCTCTCTCACGCACGCGCACACACACACACACGCACACACGCACACACGCACACGCGCACACGCACACGCACACGCACACGCACACGCACAATATGGTGCTGGGGTTCTGGGCTAAGAGCTTGTAGATCTGCTATATATATATATATTCTTTTTTTTAAAGTCTATTCGGCCCATTTGTATACTCTCAGAGTTAAATGAACACTGCAGAAGTTATGGGTATTGGAATCGGAAAGTAACAAATGGTATCCCTACAGATAACCAGGGATGCAGGGGGGGGGGGGGGGGGCATCTATACTTCATGGAGTACCTTTTTCGTTAAAATGAGTATCTACTCTCTGTTTGATCACAGTATTTACATGAATGAGTTTATAATATTGTTTGATTCCACACTTTCTTTCTCTCCTGAATGTGTGGATTACTGATGCCACCGTGGAAGAGCTTGCATTAAAGTATGTTCACACTAACTGCCTTTTAGGAAGAAAAAACAGAGCACTGTCTGAAAAAAAGAAAAGAGAAGAAGGGGGAGGAGGCAGTCGTGCCATCGGCTGAAACGGTCTTTAAACATAACTCTATGGAACGTACTGAATATTGATAACATTTTAGTTAGTGTAGATGTGAAATGAATCAATGTGGAACAACTGCTGCATAGCATATTTATCACCTAAAATGTGATAAACTTTTTTTAGACAAAGTGTCAGAAGGACAGTTTAGTAAATATAAGTAAATGTACAGGGGTACACATAACTGGTGCATGCATGCTGCACGGCACATCAGACGAAGGGAAGCGATTTTGCACACGAACAGCTGGGACCGCTGGGACAGGAATTTACTTCCTGAAGCCACACACTCACACAATTACGCTAAAGCAGTAGTCGGCCCCATACACAGCCATTAGGCGGAGGGGGAGGGGACGCACAAACCTTTGGGAGGCACCAAACGGCGTGAAGAAAAAAAAAACGGCGGAATTTAGAAGCAGGGCGCTACAACATTGAACATCATTGAATAGAATTGTATCGTTCTAAATGAACCTGTCCTGTATCGCTCATGTATCACTGAATCAAAACGTATACAGATGTGCCACTTCAAAACTTCACACGTTACTGTTCTTTCCCTGAAAGTCCCCTGAAAATGCATTTTTTTCCTCCCTTTTCTGCCCTTAAAATGCACTGTTTTGCCCCTGAAAAGAAGTTGTCACTACACACCCCCGTTTTTCCCTTCAACAGACATCCATATACATGAGAACAAAAGAATGTGTGTTTAAGAAGGTGTCAGACTCATTATGAGGCGAAAGGTGATTTGACCAGTTGCTCAAATTAATTAGCATCATAAAAGCAGTGATCATCAAAATAATTCAGCATTTTAAATGCCCTTCTTTGTCCCTCTTATTGCCCTGGGAATCCCCTGAAAATGTACTGTCTTGGCGATGGCAGGACATGTGATGTTTTGAAGTGGCACATCTGTATATCGTATCGTTCTAAATTAACCTGTATCGTTCATGTATCGTATCGACTAAATCACTGAATCGAAACGTATCGCATCGTTCTATATTAACATGTATCGTTCATGTATCGCATCGACAACCAAGTATCGTGATACGTATAGAATCGTTGTTAAAACGTATCGTTACACCCCTAGTAGTTAGGAACCAAATGGACCCTTATGGTCTGTAACTCAGAGTGTACAAATCGAACCAAATGGACCCTTATATGGGTCTGTAACTCGGAGTGTACAAACCAAATGGAACCTTATGAAATGTAAAAAAAAATGACCTTTTATTCCTTCAATATGCTATGAAATTCATGGCATATTGAAGGAATAAAAAGTCAAATTAAAATAAGACAGGCATAAATAACAAAGGTGAAGGAGTATCATAGCCTTATTATCAGACTGAAGCTGCGTGGAGCTTCAGTCTGAATTGGCTCCAGTGTCGGGGATTACAATTGGAGGGGATTAGAAATTCCCTAAACCAATCCTAAGGGATCCCCACGCCCACCTCCGCCTCTCATTGGACAACGCATTTTGAGAAGTCCTAGGTTCACATTTACAACTCCAGACCAAGGGGCAAGGCTGAGATATTTACGATGAGGCCGACAAAATGGCCAGAGTGGCGCTGTTTTACCCTGCGCCGACCTGTGAGTTCAGAAATAATTTATTTTAGCGCAAGTGAATGGGTTTTTTGACAAACTTTAGACTAGATTTTCTTACTGTAATAAAAATTGTCATAAATTCTATATGCTTCCAGTCGCTAGTTTAAAGTCTCCTTTCAATCATCAGGATATGCGTTTTGCTAAATTATGGTTCTATTTATTATAAAATTGACGATAAAGTAGGCTATTCTCTAGGAGGGGCGGGATGATTTGATTGACACGCTACACAACCAATAGCATTCATTCCCCGCCCCCCGCTCTTGATTGACAAGTTACCCAACCAATAATGGTCTGAACTCATTCTGAAGATGGCGGACCTACAGTCTTGCAGCAAAGGCTTCATTTTCGGTCTGTAGAAAGCAGCGGAGGGGGTTTGTCCATCTCATTTATACAGTCTATGCTCCAGACCAAGAGGCAGTCCACTCAGAGAGTGGGCGGGGTCTATGGTATGGAACCAGGCTAGGAGTATCATACTGTGTGAACATTTTATACTCTGACAACATGTACTATTTTAACCACTTAAACCCTTAAACACTTAAATTACATTTACTCAAGTACTGTACTTGAGTACAATGTTGAGGTATTTTTACTTTCTTCAGTATTTCCAAATTTCAATACTTTTACTTCTCTCAGAGGCAAATATTGTACTTTTACTCCACTACAATTATTTGAGTAACTGTAGTTACTAGTTACTTTGTAGATTTAGATTATTATCACAAAACATACATTAACCACTTAAGCTCTGTATATATTTCGGCCATTTGAAAATAGCAGATCTACAAGCTCACAATTTTCAAAAGATTTTTCGAAAACTTGAAATGGGACATTCTACATAATGAGTACATTTTGATGCCAATACTTTTGTACTTTTACTCAAGTAAATTTTGAATAGCAGACTTTTACTTGTAACGAGTATATATCTACATTTTGGTATTGATACTTTTACTCAAGTAAAACATGTGAGTACATTTTCCACCACTGCTGACAACACGTGGTATTTTAACCTCTTAAACCCATACTGTGGCCTCCTTTTTTCCCTCTACACCACATGTCTTTGCCCTAAAATAGCATATAAAAGCTCACCGTGTTGTGACGCTGTGTGAGCTGGTAGATCTGTTATTTTTCACAGAATGTTTGCCTCTTATGAAATGCCCATAAGGTAGGTTCATGTGGTTAATCTACACACCAGCAGTGGTGGAAAAAGTAAAAGTATCAACACTGCAATGTGGAAATACTCTGTTACAATTAAAAGTCAAATGTACTTAATTTTACGTAAAAGTACAAAAGTATTGGCATCAAAATATACTTAAAGTACCAAAAGTAGAAAGTAGGCTACTCATTATGCAGAATGTCCCATTTCATGTCTTCAAATGTATACAAATCTTTTGAAAATAGCAGATCTACAAGCTCAAAATAGGTCGCATCGTGACACATTGTGAGCTTGTAGATCTGCTATTTTCAAATGTGCGAAATGTATATAGGGCTGAAGTGGTTAATGCATGTTTTGTAATAATAATCTAAATCTACAAAGTGATTAGTAGTAACTAAAGTTTTCAAATTATCGTAAGGGAGTAAAAGTATAATATTTGCCTCTGAGATGTAGTGGAGTAGAAGTAAAAGTACTGACAATTGGAAATACTCCAGTAAAGTAAAAACACCCAAAAATGTTTACTTAAGTACAGTACTTGAGTAAATGTACTTAGTTACTTTACACCACTGTACACCAGAGATGACTTAACCTCCTGCTCAGGTTTTTACACACAACTCATAGACCAGTGGTTCAGATTTTCACATCAGGGACCCCCAAACTGATGTATATTAGCCTGCAGACCCCCATATAAAAAAATATGCCAGGGACCCCATATGAAAAGATATGCCAGGAACCCCCATATGAAAAGATATGCCAGGGACCCCCATAAGAGAATATTTTTACAGAGTCGCTCTGTAAAAAAAAAACTGATCCAAAACAAAACTATGATATTTCTTAATCATTTCACCCAAAACATTTATAAAAAAAATATGACTATTAAAATAAAAATAACACTGTCTGTCAGTTATGTAACATAAGAGATTTAAATAGGTTTAACTAGGATTAAATCTGACTTAGGCCAAAATAAAAATCCTAAAAATGGCCTAAATCAGTAAATAATTTGGCCTGTCACAAAACCATGTGACTTAGGCCAAAAAATTGGTCTATTTTGACCTATAAGTCACACTAGGGAGTTAGGCCATTATACTTAAAGGGGAGTGAACAGCATGATCCTTTTCAATTAGGAGATGGGTGATTTTACCAGAGGTGGCCAGTGTCATGAGGAGCTGATTTAGACAAAAAAAAACATTTTCTTCAAAAAATGACTTAGGCCATCAGCAAGGTGACCATACAGTATAAGTGTATACATGGTATCTGCACATTTATAAAGTGACAAGTTAAGGACTTTTAAGACCTTTTTAATAATGCTAAAATAAAAAATAAGACCACTACTGCATCAAAAGTCATCAACAAACTACGCAAAATTGTCAAACATTACCTAAGAAAGACACAACAATTGCCAGCAAAAGATTAGCCGGTCTACAAGAAGCGAGTCAAACCAAATGACATTGACTACGACACTGACATGTAACCCCGTTGTTCAGTACGTTGCACTGCCTACAACACAATAATCTGAATCAAGAATACACATCTTCAAATTCACAATTATGATTATTGTTTTAACAAAGGGCACAGAGTCTCAGATCCTCTGGAAGTTTGTTCAAACAACATGTGTGTGTCATAATAACTATGTTACACTGTCTCTGTATGTTTTGTCAACAACATAAGGAGACAGTGTAACATAGTTACGACAGGTCGTTGATGACCTGAGACTTCTCAAGGAAATGTAAATGTAAAACCAAGTCAGAGATGTAATTTACGCCATAAACCAGGGGTCTTCAACGTTTCCAGGCCAAGGACCCCCTAGCTGAGAGAGAGACGAAGCAGGTACCCCCTCTATATTGTATAAAAATTGTGTTTCAGATTTAACTTTTTTTTGTTTACTTGGTCTGCTCTTTTTTCCCTCTACACCAAACACCTCTTTGCCAAAAAATAGCCGATCTACAACCTCACAACGCCTCGCGCTGCGAGGCGTTGTGAGCTTGTAGATCTGCTATTTTTTGGCTAAAGTTCTCCTCAGAGAAGGGATGCTAGGGTTCAAGTGGTTAAGGTAAAAAAAAATCACATCACGCAAAGATTTGGCGGACCCCCTGTAGTAACTCTGAGGACCCCCTAGGGGTCACGGACCCCCTGTTGAAGACCCCTGCCATAAACCATTGAGTGACCCAGACATAATCAGCAATATTTAAAAAACAATCAAAAGGTATTAAAACAGAGTCCTACCTGAGCTCCAGAACAAAACCAACAGCATCAGCATCTGATTCATGATGGGTCTCTAGCAGTCAGTACAGATAAAGCACACTTTAGTCTGAACTGGACCTTCGGTGAACAAGACGAGCTGTCTTGTGTCTCTGTGACACATCAGCTGTCCTGTTTATATGTGTTCATCAGGTGCTTTCTCTGTAACGTCATGGTTTTCTTACCGACGCTGTGACAGGAAGTGGGTTTTAGCACGTCTTCTTGTGAGTCTGAAATGGAAAATCCAACATGACGTACAAGCCCTACATCACGGTTCAAATGATTACACACACACAAATTATTACACACCCACATGCGCGCCCCCCCAACACACACACACACACACACACACACACACACACACACACACACACACACACACACACACACACACACACACACACACACACACACACACACACACACACACACACACACACACACACACACACACACATCTTGACATTTTGAGCTTAACCCTCCAAACCTATACAGACCACATGACACCAGAGAGACATGAAAACCACATAGCCTACTGACACTGACTTAACCTGGACTGTTTTCTCTCTCTAGGTCGTCCTCAGACGAGCCCTCCATCGTTGCTTCCAGCCATTCCTGTTGATGTTAAGTACTGCACGCAACATTCTGGTTTTCAGTCTGTCTGTGAACAGTTAATCTTAACCTAGACTGTGACACTGTACTCACACACTCCCTTGAGGCCAGAGCAGAACATCTGGCCCGCATGTTTCACATTGGCCTGTTATAGCGCCACCAGGAGGCCGCTTTTTTGCGAAACGCATTCTTTTATATTACTCCTACATATTTTGTCCAAACATCACGCAAATTGCTACACATTATCTCTATAGTCATGTGATTAAGTTTCATATTCCATCCTGATTGGCTAAGATTGAGTGGCCCGTTTTGAACAAAATGCCCCAAATCATGAACGCAGCGCCGAATTGCTGTGAAAGGCAGAGGAAAAATGCCACCCTTTTCACATTGGCCTATTCACCATCAGGAGGCCAGTTTTTGCAAATAATTAAATTATATTACTCTTACATTTTGTCCAAATATCACACAAATCGGTACACATTTTGTGTCCTGAATTCCGAACATTACTGTCCCACAATAACCTACCTGACCTGGCGGAGACCTGTGCTCCGAGGAGCACTTTTTCTTGTCATGTTTCTGATGAAACATCACTGTAAGGTTGTTCCTGTTCACCTCCTCCATGATCCTCTTTTAGGCCTTACATTTTAAAAAGTTATAATATGGAGATAAGAGGTTTCGATAATGTTATATTAGTGCTGTATTACAGTTGGTGTCATATCTTACGTGGTTGTGGTTGAGCTGCATGTTGCATGTTTATATTTGCTGATGTTATTTCCCCCCCATGAATGTGACCTAATGAGGTCAGCCACAGAGCAGTGGTTCTCAACCTGTGGGGTGGGGGGGTCCCCACATGATTTTGGGGGGGTTCCCAGATGCCAATAAAGTGACAATTTAAGGACTTTAAAGACCTTTTTAATACCTCAGAAAATAGAAGGAAAGAAAAGAAAAAGGACCATTACAGCATCAAAAGTAATCAACAAAATATACCATGAAAACTGGTCAAACTTCAAAAACTTTTATTTGAAAATAGTTGATCTAAAGTATAAGCTATTTTCACAATATTTATCAGTGGAACCGAGTCGAACTAAATGTAATACCCCAATTCCTACAATTCCAAGTGCTTGTCAGGGTGGGGGATCCCCAGTTCAAATATGATTATTTTAGTGGTTCCCCAGTTCAAATATGATTATTTGGGGGGATCGCCTAAAAAGGTTGAGAACCACAGTTCTATACAACCTAGAGGGTCAGTTAACCCAGTTGGACAGTTAACAAATGCAATGCATTGATATTTAAAAGCAAAAGTACTTTGTCATTTTTACTTAAGAATAATTAAGCATTTAAAAAAAGCATGTAGCCTACTTCTGAATACTTAGGTATGTTAAAAAGCAAGTACTTTAACTCAAGTGCAAATGTAACTGAGCAACCTTCACATGTATTTGGGTATCATATGACCAGGAGTATCAACACTTTAGACTCAAGTACTGGAGTTGAGTACTTTTACTCAGCCGAGAGATGGCGTGAGATAAGTGTTCAGATTGACTGTTGACACACAAAGTGCATGCGCGTCATAACGTCAGCATACCTGCTAAACCAACACGCTTCTCACGGTGCAGTGGTGGAAAGTAACTAAGTACATGTACTTAAGTTCTGTACTTAAGTACAATTTTGAGTTACTTTTTTACTTTACTAGAGTATTTCCAATTTGCAATACTTTTACTTCTACTCCACTACATCTCAGAGGCAAATATTGTACTTTTACTCCACTACAATTATTTGAAAACTTTTGTTGCAAGTTACTGTGCAGATATAAATTACTATAAAAACATACATTAAACACTTTAGCCCTATCTTATACCTAAGCTATTTGAAAATAGCAGATCTAGATCTGCTATTTTCAAACATTAGTACTTTTACTTTTGTTTACTTTAAGTAGGCCTATATTTTGATGCCAATATTTGAGAGACCTGGACAATATTTTTACACTTGTTACTCAAGTAACATTTGGAACGCAGGCCTTTTACTTGTAACAGAGTATTTATTTTATCGTGGTATTGCTACTTTTACTTAAGTAAAATATCAGAGTATACTTCTTCCACCACTGTCAAGGTGTGAGAATCTGAAAATAGACCTTTCACTTCCTGGAAACAGTTTTCTGCTCAACTTTGGGACAGGAAAAAAACTGAAAGAAAAAAAAAACACATGAGATGACGAACGCCAAAACTCCATGTGGTTTAAACACACTTTCAGGTCAACACTTTTTCAAACCCTATCTTTTTTTAGACTTCACAGTAACACCCATCTGTGTCTGCCCTTAAGGATTCACTTTTTCTGTACACAGAATATTAACCCATTGAATCCGGGAACGCATGTTGTCATTTTTAGATTTCTTTTACTATTCAAAAATAGCAGATCTACAAGCTCAAGAGCTATGAGTTTGTAGATCTGCTATTTCTGAAAAATCTTGAAAATGTTTGCAAAATCTTTGAATATATACTTTTTTTAAAGCAAACATTTGTAAAATATTTTGTTCCAGGGACGCCCCAGAAGCAAAGATTTGAGTTACAAATGTTCGCTTTAAAAAAGATATACTCAAAGATTTGCACAACTTTTTAATAGCAGATCCACAAGCTCATAGCGCGGCACTCGGTGCCGCGCTATGAGCTTGTAGATCTGCTATTTTTGAATAGCCCAAAGCGATCTAAAATGACAGAGATGTGTTCCACAGATTGAATGGGTTAATACAAGTGTAAGTATAAGTTGTTCTGAAAAGTGTTCACCACTGACAGTCATCTCTCTGCTGTCTCTTTTATTTTATTTTTTTTCTTCCATCCCCAACATTCAGCTGAAAGCAGTTTCCATGAAGTGAAGGAAACCCCCCAACCTGATAAGCACTTTGAGGCATTACATTTAGTTTGACTCGGTTCCACGTATAAATATTGTGAAAATAGCAGATCTACAAGCTCACAACGCCTCGCAGTGCGACTATTTTCACAATTCTTGCCTCTTTTTTTTTTAATACTATTTGACAATTTGGCATTAAAAAGGTATTAAAAGTCCTTAAATTGTAACTTCAATGTAATCTGGGGACCCCCCCCCCCCCCAAAAAAAAAAAAAACTGTGGACCCCCTGGGGGTCCCGACCCACAGGTTGAGAACCACTGCAATAGAGCACAGAATGAATTTTAATTGTATAGTGTTTCTCAGTACTCAGTCACCCTATAGTCATCCTCTCTCCTCTCTCCTGCTCTCTTCTCGTCCTCCCTTTTGGTTGTGTGGGTTTGTGTCCCACTGGTGTAATTGTAATTTACTCTGTGTACGGATTCACGCTCTAGTAAGGCCTGCCACTAATTCCACACCCGGGGACCCGCTCCCTGGAGTTTCTTTTATCTCCCACGTCGCAGTTCCATGGACTGTCACTACGGACCCCCTAGCCTGGGCAGCATTCCATTTTCGGGTATATGATCCGGTTGGGAGCGGAAGTAAAAAAAAAAAAAAGTGGCCGGATGGGCAGAACCGGAAAGACGTCTCACCCCAAAATAGGTCCGTCCTAATAAAACCCTTGATGCGGCATAGTTTTGCTTATTTTTTAAATGTAAATGTGTGTGCACTATCCGGACACTATTTAGCGTCTGTATTATCCCACTGGGAAATTCTATTCCATTTAAATAGGGATTGGGGAACCAAAACAAAGCGGCACCGCAAAACCGGATGGGCAGAATCCGGAAAGAGGATTCTTTTTTCTTTTTTTTTCTCAGTAGGCGTGGCCTAGACCGGATCATATGGGTCTTTAGTAACGCATACCAGGCTTTCCTCCGAGGTGGAAAGACTGGTGATGCGAGGTTACGGACCCCCAGCTGCAGATCAAGAGTGTGACTGCGGACCAGGCCTCTCCATGGAGCACGACCGTGGATTCCTACTACATTACACTATCTGAACAATCTTATATAATTATATACTGTATACACATTATTGTTGTACTATATTATATTATCATATACTATCTTACACTATTATATTTGCTACTATTGTTATTGTTACTACTTGTATCTCTCTCTGTCTCTCCTCTGTCTCTCACTCTCTCTCTCTCTTCTTTCCCCCCGACACGGTCGAGGCAGAAGGCCCCCACCCTAGAGCCTAGGGTCTGCCTGATGTTTCTTCCAGTTAAGGGGGAGTTTTTTCGTTGCCACTGTCGCACAATTGCTTGCTCAGGGTGGGACTGTGGGGTCTCTGCTCTACATGTAAAGTGTCTTGTTGCTCAGGGTGGGACTGTGGGGTCTCTGCTCTACATGTAAAGTGTCTTGAGACAACTTGTTGTGATTTGACACTTTAATAAAATTGAATTGAATTGAATAGAAGTGAGACTTCAGTCGTCTCTGACCCCTGGTTCAAAAAGCAATTTCATTTCATTCAATTCATTTGAGTGATCCGTGTCAGTCAACCATTATGCAGTGGTGGAAAAAGTACAGAATTATTTTACTTAAGTAAAAGCATCAATACCACAATGTAGAAGTACTCTGTTACAGGTTAAAGGCCTGTGTTCAAAATGTTACTTGAGTAAATGTACAAAAGTATTGGCATCAAAATATACTTAATGTACTAAAAGTAAAAAGTACCGAAAATAACCGATCTACAAGCTCACAACGCGTCGCGATGTGACACGTTGTGAGCTTGTAGATCGGCTATTTTCAAATAGTCTATGTATAAAACAGGGCTCAAGTGGTTAATGTGTTTCATAATATAACAATTTATATCTGCAAAGTAACTAGAAAGAAACTAAAGTTTTCAAATAATTGTAGTGGAGTAAAAGTACAATATTTGCCTCTGAGATGTAGTGGAGTAGAAGTAAAAGTATTGAAAGTGGTAAATACTCCAGTAAAGTAAAAAAAAAAACGGACGGCGCGGTCAGATGAAATGTCCAATAACAAGCACATAAGTTACATTTCTGGCATCTAACTCTCATTGAGGCTTCAGTAGAATCCTACGAGCAAATGACCATGCTGATACTCAAATAAATGTATCATGTTAATGTTGCCTCTGTCGTTTCCTCAACTCTGTGTTACACGTGCACCGTTCGTCCCTCCCTGTCCGTAATGCGCCAAGTGGCGTAATGCGCCGTTCGTCCCTCCCTGCCCTCCCCGGATGTTTTGCTAGCTAGCACAAAAGCTAATGAATATTTTTCAATGGAACCTTCACTGAGAGTTATTAGCCTAAAATCGGCACCAAATAAACACAGCAGTACAAATGGAAAACACTCAAATAGGGTATTTTTCACTACAGTGTGGAAATACACAAAAGTGGCTTCAACTCTGCCAATTTTGATCACTTTTTTTTAACACTTTTTTTTAACACATCGGGTGCCAGCATTTTTTCATAACAACTTACCGTGGGTGCCAGCATTCTCCCCATTGACTGCGCTTTGCTGTTTAACGTTTCCGCGTGCGTTACAATCTCAGATTCGGAGATATAGGCGTTTCAAAGTAGGAAATAGACAGGAAGCGGATGGGGAAAAAAAATGTGTTTCCGGTGAGCGATCTGGCACTTCCTTCGCAGGATTACATTGGGTGCTCCCAGAGCTGCTCTAGCCCCGCCCGCGCGGAGAAAAACGAAAAAAACAAAAAGACTGAAATCACGGTTCAGACCGTGTTCGGCACCGAAGCTTCGGAACCGCCACTATGTAAACACACGGTTCAGACCGTGTTTGGCACCCGATGTGTTAAGTGTAGCATGAAAAAAGGTCCGACTTGCAACGGTCCCTCCGCGTTGTTCGTCCCGGTTTTCCCCTACATATTGTATAAAGTTGCAGATTAAACCTTTTCATAAACTTCATAGATAGCTTCATAGACTTGTTTGACAGCACTGTCATCAGTGTTCTGTAAATTAATGTTTTTTTCACCTGTTTCCTAGGCTGTGTGTTTTCCAACTTCCTGTCGATTTCATTGGATATCATTGGTCATCTGACCAGTTTCATTGGATTTCATTGGATCAAATTGACAGGAAGTGGAAAACACACAGCCTAGGAAACAGGTGAATACATTTTCTTTTAATATGCTGGATTCATGTTAATGTATCCCTCAATACCCTCAATACCTTTGAGTGCTTACATAGATGTTTATCATGTTCTGCTCTGTTGAAAGATGCAGTCACTAGGTGTGCTAAAATAATGGTCTCCCATCCTGATTGAAGGAGTAGTTCACCCCCGAAAAATACTTATTTTCTATCAATTACACACCCCATGATTTGTTTTTGTTTTTATCGCATTCCTAAGCCAATAATTTGATGACCGGTGGTCCCTCCGGTAAGAGACTCAAATTACCTGTATTTGAGTCTGACTCGACCTGAACAGAATTTTTCACCCCCAACCTCAGGCCCGTTTATTTATTTGTATATATTGTTTGACTCGCATCCCAGTCCGGGGCTGGCCTCCGGCTGGCCGACGTCCAAGAATTTCATGCAAGAAGAGGATGTAGATCTGATTAAATCAGGGCTCAGCTCATAAGTGAATCATGTGAGTGAGTTGTTTTAGCTGTCTGTCCATGGTGGAAGTTCAAATAGCCTAATTAATTTAGTTCGAAAATGCATCATTATGGATTGTGGAAGCAAACCAACTTCAGTCCACAAATTATTTTTTAATTAAAAAAAAATACTTTTCTTTTTTTTTTTTAGGGGGGGGGGGGGGGTGGGGGTGCATATGGGGGCCCCATATGAGCTCATTCATTAAGGCCGCCCCTGTGTGTCTGGAAACTGATTGTTTAGTTACAATTTAGTTGGGTGAGTTAGTAAAAGTATATAAATGAAAGTACTGTAAGTGAGTAAAAAAAATCAATCTCCTGGAAATGTTCGCCCATAATGACATGCCAAAAATTGGGATTGATTATTAATCGATTTTATTAAATGACAGTTTTTTTTTTTCATCTATTAAATTGATTAGTCTGATTAACTGTTACACCCCTAAATCCATCATCAAACAGGCAAACGGTTGAGTCTTCGCAGCTCAGTCCATAGGGTGGTCCATGTCATTGCAGACCAATAGGGAGGTGCTGTTTCATGTCGTTGTAGACCAATAGGAAGTGGAGTTTCATGGACGCCCCCCTGAGAGACAGAAGGCATGTGAGTCCTGTTGTACTTCTAAATATCCACATGTTTGTAATATGAGATAGATATTGACATGGACAGACATATATATGATATTGATATTATAGACATATACTGTATCCATTCAGACTGTGCTTATGAAAAGAGGTGTGCTTGTAAGCATTCACACTCTACACTATAGAGGCCATGTGAGCTGTATAATGTCATATATTATTAAATGTTATTACACAGCTTGGTTGAAAGCTCGATTCTGATTGGTCAGTCATCGGTCATTATTTCTGGATAATGACCGATGAGCTCTATAACGGACCGCTGTGTAATCAGAGACTCAGAACACCTGCTCATATCAACCTGCCTGCTTGGTTTTATGCTTTATCCAACATGACAGCCAAACAATGTCATTTACAACTAAACGTTGCTCTCAAGAATGTTTTTGAAAACATTTGAAGTGAGAAATAGACGATGCAATAACTGAAAAGTGATTCTATTTGATCCACTGCACTTCCGTTTATCGTGGCACAACAACGGGGGAATACCAAAACGCTATATAGTATATAGAATGGGGGGCGAGTGTGTTTTGGGGCGAGTTTTCCGGTTACCTTGTGGAATACTGTCATTTGTTTTCCGAGGCAAACTGAAATTTAAAGCCCTTCAGGGTGATTATGCACCTCGGCTCCGCCTCGGTGCATAATCACCCTGTCGGGCTTCAAATTTCAATAATGACCACCTCCCCATGCATTATCCCTTGCATACTATATGATATGATATGATATGATATATTATTATGACACAATCACTTCTCCAAGAGTCCATAGAATCCTTACTGTGAGACCACGAACATTTCACCTCCAGTGCGTGGGAGGAATGTTCAGACTCCATTGCTCCACACTCTCTCAGTGAATATTCACGTCCACCACAGGAAGGTGTAATCCTCCATACGGGTTGACGTGTAGAACCATCCCTCCTGTCTGAAGACACAGCATTGCCACAGAACATCTGTCTACACAGCACGGATAATGACTTGCGGTCCAGGGCTTCATCCACTGGTCTCCACTCTCCCTGGTGTTTCATCTCCAGTCTACCGGTACAGTTACTGGTTCCTCCCACCAACCTGACATCATCAGGCTCTGTACAGAGACAATAGAATACACAGTAAAAATGCAATATTAACTGTGATTGTGAAATAATAATCAAAATGTGAAGTGCAGTTTGTCTTTTACCATAGCAGTCGAGACCAACAGTCTTGTCGGGTGAGCAGGTGTTTCTGGTTGAGTCTGAGGTTCTACAGTCCAGGAGAGCAGACTCGTTGCCTTCACAATGGAACCCTTTGGTCCACATCGGAGCCTTCACTTCTCCATACAGCGCCGCCTGGAGGACGGGAGTAGCCCCACAGCCAAGCTCCCTACAGAGCACCTGTGCATCCTGCTGGTCAAAGTCACCTTCACACACCGGGACCCACGACTGATTAGATTTCACCTCAACTCTGCCTGAACACAAACTATCCCCATTCACCAACCTCACTGACTCTGAAGAGAGAGAGAGAGAGAGAGAGAGAGTATTAAAAGTTAATTATGTATTTATTAAATCACATATTTCATATAATTCATATATCCTTTATAGATGCATGTGGGACTCTAAACACATCAGATCGATCAATCAATCATTGGCTTTTGCATTAAAGGTTTCATGACGTTCAGTTTTACCACACATTAAAAGTCTTTGTCATGGTCCTTCAAACGTGTATAAAAAGTTTTAACACAAAATTCCACTCCATTGATCCATGGCAGGTGTTTTTCTCTCACATTTCTAAAGCCTTTTCAACTGCAATGGAAAAAGAAATCTTTGCCTCTGCTTTTGGGTGTAATTGAGGTCATAAAACCCCCCCAAAAAAACATAGAAAATAAAAAAAGTGAAAATGAATATCATAGAACCTTTAAGCCCCGGATAGCTCTGAGAGTGTACTCTCTTGGAGTTACAGACCCGTAAGGGTCCATTTGGTTGCTAAATATCAATAATTTTGCTAGGGTCCCCCTGGGACCCTCCACTAAGGACCCCTGGTGGTCCCCGGACCCCACTTTGAGAACCACAGGAATAGATTACTGTCATTGTTGAAGTCATTGTTCGTTACCTGTACAGATCACCTCCAGTCTGGAGGAGGAAGTATCAGACAAGTCTGTTCCCCGCTCCCTTACAGAAGATTCGGACTGAAACATATATGGAATCGTCCATATAGGTTGAAGTGATCCAGAACTCCTGGTTGCTGAAACCATAGAGCCACAGCCCAGCTGTCTACACACTACGGATGCAGACTTCGTGCTCCACTTCCTGTGCGGATCACCCACTGGTCTCCACTCTGCATGGTGTTTCATCTCCAGTGTACCGGCACACTGACTGGTTCCTCCCACCAGCCTGACATTAGACTCTGTATGTAGACAATAGCAGTTTAGTTTTAGTTTTAGTCCTTGTTTTACCTGTTGTGTGGTGTGTTGGTTTGAGTGTAACAGAGACATGGGGATCCTCTCAGTGCAGCTGTCTGGTCTATCTGTTGAAATACAGGAGCTGATGACCTTTGTTTCTCCTGTTTGCTGCTAGCCTGGAAATAAGACTAATCTGCCTGTGCAAAAAAAAAAAAATCGTTGTCATTGGATTTCGCTGCCCCCGAAGTTGTGGGGCACCAATCAGGAACCAGTATGCACATATGGGGCGGGGTTAACACCAGAGGCATTTTTTGGAATCCGGCCCTTGGAAATGCGGGTTTCCACACAGAGATTCCAGACTAATATCTATGCAGGGATATTAGTCTTAGCCTGGGTGCCAGCCTGCTTCGCTACGTTCGGCGGATTTTTTTTTCTCTCTGCGCTTCTCAGTCTGGAATGCCTCCTATCTCCAGGAGGCGGGACACAGCAGCCAAGGTTCGAAACCTACCGTGGCTTCTGATTGGTCTGTGGTGCGGGGCGGGACAAAAAAAACGGTGTGATCGTTTTGATTCGTCATTCGTTTGAACAACATCCAATCAGCAACGACGTTGCCTAACGTAACATATGTAGTTCCAGTGTAGTTCTACAAGACGAGTCAATCGGGGGCATTCCAGACTGATAAGCGCAGAGAGAAAAAAAAATCCGCCGAACGTAGCGAAGCAGGCTGGCACCCAGGCTATATTAGTCTGGCCATGCCAGGCTAGTTTGCTGCTATTTGTGCCAGAAAACTACAGGTCTGCATCGACTCTCAGTTCTTTAAAATCACTTATAAAAACCTTTCCGTTTGCCGCTATCTATCAATATTGATTTGATTCTTTACTTATTCTTCTGCAGCTGTAATCTTATTTCCCTATTTATTTTTAAACTTCTCAAAAGAACAACTTATTTTGTTTTTATTGTATTCAATTGTACCTTTATATTGTTTTGTTTTTTTTAGGTGTTTTGAGTTATTTGCAATGCAGCATGATTAACTCACCCTGTACCTCCAGTTCCAGGACCAGAGCCAGGTGTCCGTTCTGGTCTCTGAGCTCGTAGCGACCCGAGTCTGACAGCTGGACGTCATGCACGGTGATCTGCAGCTTCCGACTCCGTCTGTCCGACTCCCTCTTCTGAAGTCTGCCTGCAAACAGCCTCTCTGTGTTCTCCACCAGCAGGCTGCCCGCCTTCATCAGCACCATCTGGTGGTCTGGAGGACCAGCAGATGGAGTGAAGGTCAGGTTGAACAGAGCAGGGTCCATCCCAAACCTGATGTGGAAGTCCTGGCCCACAGCTGTGTCATTGACGTGTTGGTACTGCTCTGTATGTGAGAGAGAGAGAGGAGATTGTATGAAATAAAGTCAAGATCATACACAAGAATCTCACTGGGTCACTTATTTGTGATACGGCAGCCATTTCCACATCACATTATAGGGTCCAAAATAGCTTTTTGCCAGACCTAAAGGGTCGGCTTACATGAGGCTTTGTACCTGTTTTGTCCATACATGGGCATGCCCCCTTTGCCCTTAGGCCCCAGCCATAAAAGTCTGTCCCCCTTTCGTCCATACATGGGCATACACAGGCTGACACGTCATGTGAAGTCCGGCTTAGCCGTGACGTAGTGCTCTGATCTTAGTACTTATTCCGGGTCTGGCAGAACCAGGTCTCCTGGTCTTATTTTTGACAGTAATAAAGTATCAAATCAATCAATCATAACCTTCAAAGATGCACTAAGAGATTTTTGTCTCCGCCAGGCCGAAGGCATGGTGGAGAGTATGTTTTCGTTTGATTTCCTTTGGTTCCACCAAGCTAACATTGGTCAAGCTTCACGTGACACGTGACAATATGTTGAAAGGGTGTGCTTTGATTGGCTAGCGAGACGCATGACAAAATACATACCTATAAATAGGTGAATCACTTCGAAACATTGCATTGCATGTTTCGAAGTGACATAAGTGCCATCAGCCAAGCTAACATTTAGTCAGGAGATATTAGCAGAAAAAGTTCCAATCTTGGAATAAATTCCTTACCAAAAATCCTCACCAATGTGGGTCTACTGGCGGAGACTTGTGCTCCGAGGAGCACATTTTCTAGTCTTAGATTAAAATTAAGTGTTAAATAGCTCTATATGCTATACAGTGTTTGTTCAGTAACTGGTCTACTCTCCAGCTCTTTGGTAAGAAGAAAATACATTTTCAGGTCAGGATACCAATGTTATCCAATCAGGAGAGAGACCTCACACAGGACAAACAAGTGAAATTGGAAGAGATGACACAAAGAAATGAGCAGACACATTTCAAACTGGAACACTATAGAATGTAAGCTGACACATGGCTGAAAATGTACTTCCTGTTCATTAAAGGAGCACTTCGCCCATTTTAAACCCACGGTATCTTCAATATAATTTCTCTATGCAGAATAACATTGGGTCATCTTAGAATCGTCTCATATAAGAGATATTGTCAGGGAGGAGGTTCTGTATCGTTTATGATAGTCAGTCACTCATATTTGATACAGTCTGTTTCTGGCAAAAAATGTAACTGATGCTTCATATCCATATGAGTCAAACCTTATTTTTGGAACACAGTTCTTATTTGACGCGATATTAAACACATCTATGGGAATTCAGAATGGGGGTGGAAAACCGTGACCCAGGTAGGATGCGTGAAATTACGTCAGACTTCGGTGCTCAATGCCTCCCTGCTTAGCACTCGGCATAAATGGTTGGATTGGGGGTAAGTAAGTACATCAAGCTGCCTCATGCTACTGAAATAGGAGGTAGACTCCTGTCCTACAGTATGGGCCTCATGGTTTGTCAAGGCGTACTTATTATTATTACCTTTAACTGTTAACTTGACTCTGATGATAAACTTGTGGTATTGGTTCCTGAAGGTGTAGTAGCCGTTGTGTTCCTGGGTGAGTTTATCCATCATCCACTGGTTGTTCACCATCCTTCCCCAGGCCCCTCCCTCACTGGCTGGAGGAGGGTTGCCGGTACGACTCCACAGGACCTGAGACGTCTCTGGGCTTTCCAGAGGAGTGAACGCCATGGTGTGTTCGTAGTTATGAACGATGATGTGGTAGTCGGACCCATAATCCTTTATAGCTTCACTAGCACATTCTAAAACACACATGCACGCACGCACACGAGCACACACACACACACACACACACACACACACACACACACACACACACACACACACACACACACAAACACACTTTACTTGAGAATGGATGTGCCATATGCCCATATGCTCAACTGACAGGACAGTGAAATAATGTGGTCAAAATCTATGTCTGTTTTTATTTACATGAAGCTTAGAACAGGACTGGAACAGCAAATATTTAAATGTCATATACAGTCTCACCTAAATAACAGTAAAAAATAGTATTATGCCAGAGACAGCTCCTTAGAAGGGTTTCAACCCCTTAGTAGGTCTTAATGAGCATTTTGACATGAGTGTACAAAATACAACAGATTATATGCGCTACTAGGCTATATGATGGCTGTCTGATGTCTGCATAGATTTTGTAGCATTTCTCTATTTTGTAATAATCTCAATGCACTGGTGTTTCCTGTCTCAAGATAAAGCTGTTGTAGTCAATAGAACTACAATTCCCTTGACGTCGAGTATGGCGTCTGTAGTGCACTACATTTGGGACTGCAATTCCCTTGATGTCTGTCTGTCTAGTCACTGGAATGTTGGAATGTGTGTCTTGCATTGGCTGGCCATCACTGCTGCTGCATTAACTTGTCCTTGTGTGCCTGAAGAAGGTCACACGGCAGAAAGCTGGCATTACAACTCAGATATGTGCTCAGTGTTGTGAGCGTACGGCTGCTGCTGTTCGTTCTGTTTCATACAGTCTCACCTAAAACCTTCAGAAGCAGGACGGTGGTGAGTGAGCTGGAATCGTCCCCAGCAGAGAAAGTCCCTGTGTCTTTGTCCGTCGCCTCCATCACAGCAAAAGTACTTAGTGATAGCTCATAGTGTGGGTCCAACGACTGCAAATGTGAACAATATTTATTTAGCATTTAGTCATGAGAGATGAGAGGCCATTAGTAATCACTTCTGAAGACATACCTCTATGTCAGGTGTCTTTGCTGATGATTGCCATATTCTAAGTCTGTTTTCTGTTCCCTCAGCCCTATGTTCCCTCAGTTTAGGGTTATGTTTGGGGTTAGGTTAGGGTTAGGATTAGGCTTGGGGTTAGGTTAGGGTTAGGATTAGGTTGGGATTAGGTTAGGGTTAGGATTAGGCTTGGGGTTAGGTTAGGGTTAGGATTGAGGTTAGGATTAGTGTCAGTTTTGAGGGAACATAGGGCTGAGGGAACATACTGTAGGTACGCTCCAGACTTTTGTTGTATTTAGATTTAGCTTTGTTTGCTGTTGTTAAGTTGTTCTGTAAAGCACTTTGAACGTTTAGAAATACAAATACATTCATTATTATCTTGAATCAGTGTCTGCTTATGAGCAACGTTGGGCTTAGTTTTCCCGTAAAGTTGCTTGAACGTAAAGTAGGGTTAGGGTTAATGTTGTTTAAACCAGTAGTTGTCAAACATGTTCACGTTCACAGGATGCCACACCAGATTCCATCTCTTCCTCACCTTCCTGTTTTCCAGCACTTGTATCCTTTGGCTGCCAGGAGCATCAGAAGTGAAGTACAAGTTTCGAGGGTTCCCAAGGTCAGACCCATAAATGATGAAATCATAACCATAGCAAACAGTCTTAGACAGCGGTTGTGCAGCGGAGCCTTAAAACACAAAAGACAGAGACAAGAGGTTAAATCATCAATTAAACTACCTATAAACTGTGGTGGAATGGAGTGATAACAACGCTCTTATCATTAACACAAAAAAGACAGAAGAGATTGTTTTTGGTGCCCCACTAGAGATACACAGATCCCCTATTACTATTCATAGTGAACAGATCAACCAGGTATGTTCGTATACATACCTAGGAGTAGTAATAGACCACCTTTTGTCATGGAAAGACCAGATTGAATCAGTGGGTAAGAAGACAAAACAAAGAGTCTATTTCCTTCGCCGTCTGAGATCTTTTGGTGCTAGTAGACAGATTCTTCTTTTGTTTTTCACTTCTGTTATTATGAGTGTCCTGCAGTACTGTAGTACCACCTGGTATGGATGTCTGTCTGTAGCTTTAAAGTCACAACTGCTGCAACAAGTGAACATTTGTTCAAAGATTGTTGGACAACCACTTCAGAGGCTCTATACATCTACGTATGATAACAGTATGATAAGGTTGGCAAGGAATATCACTTCAAACACTAGCCATGCTTTGTATGGAGAATATAGGTTGCTGCCTTCAGGAAGGAGATACAGTGTTCCTACATACAATAAGGTCAAACTGAAGAGGTCCTTTGTCCATCAGACGACATTGAGGCTTAATCAGGAGTTATAAGCCAGGGGTAGGCTGAGTGGTGGACATTGCTCTTGTCTTTGCATGTCTTTATGTATGTATTTGTATTTTGTTGTTTTCTTGTGTCATGTCAAATGTGTGTACTGTTATATGTTGCATACATGGCTGTTTCTGGGTCGCAAGACAAATTTCAGTGCAAACTGACAATAAAGTATTATCGTATCGTATCGTAACTACCTCTATCTAATCTAATAATACACATTTGGTGTATTATTTTGTTGCAATTTGTTCATGTTTCTTCTCTGTGGCCTGATGTCCTTGATCAGTTTGAGCCTGTATCTCTCTCATGTTGTCAATCATCTGTGGCCTACAGATGTCCTTACAGCAGTAGAGCCTGTACTCATTCACTATGTGTCTACCCGCCTCCTCACTCTGCTGGCTCCCTGTCCGTTTTAGGATTGATTTAAAGATTGTATTTTTTAGTTTTTAAAGCTTGTCTAAACAGGTCGGGCTCCTCTCTTATAGCTGAACTCCTACACTGTCACACCACAGAGCTGTGAGGTGGGCTGACCAGTTGCTGCTGGATGCTTACTAGACCCTCCAGAAAAACGCGGGCAAAAGTCCTTGATTATGCGGGCTAAAATTCTTGATTATGTGATGAAATATGCGGGGGTTTTATGTGATTTTATGCATGAAATTGCGTACCAGGCCAAAAACCAGAGCTGACAGAGTCTTTGTGGTGGCTGCCCATATACGCCCGCATATTCCTTCTGCTCAGTCCCTAGGGAGGTTTTTACGTTTTTATTAAAGTCACGTTTTTCTCCCTGACTTTCAATCCTTTTTGAGCTGGACACCGTGGCATGTGATCTGTAAAAGGCTGTCGTAACATCTTGTTTTTGTCATTCTTGTTTTGTTAATTTACCATGGTCATTATTAAATCATTGATCATTAACCTGTACAGAACTTTGACCGCAGTCGTTTTAAACACGTTTTATAAATAACTTTTGAGTTGAAGTTCCTGTGTGAACTTTGATCATGACTATAGTCCAGGACACCAGATCAATACAACGTCATCATCACTGTATCATATACAAGCTACAGCTACGAGCTTGTAGATCTGCTATTTTTTGAATAGCCAAAGTTTAAAAGGTTATGCTATATTAACACATTTGGTTGGGGACCCCCTGAAACCGCCCCCACTTTGAGAACCATTGATCTTATAGATCAGCTATTTTCGGCTACATAGTCGCACCACATAGACGCACCACCGGAAGTGAAAGGCTGAAGGCAGACCAAAACCCCGGTTTCCTTGCGCATGTGTGCTACATTGAGCTCTTCCCAGAGCCAAGTGAAAGAGTAAAAAACAGCAGAGGGCGCCGTTTCTCCTTTTTTATTTGGCGATGGGTTCCCAGATTGCAATTTGTGGGACTCCTGAAAAGTCATGGAAATGTGAGACTGTCCCACGCAAAGGGGGACATCTGGTCAGTGGTCACCCTACTTCTGACCAGTTTCCAAATTATTCAATTTTTTTGCAATAAATTACCAATTTAACATTGAGGTGCCCACAATGTTTGGTGCCCACTCCTCCGGTTCCCATTAGATCTACTTACAATGCAGCTCCATCATTAAGGAGGAAAGAAGCAGAGAAGTCACACTCAGCCACAGAACCATCTTCATCCTGATGTCTGGAGATACCTTCACCCACTGTCTGCTCCTTGTGTCTGCTGAAGATCAGTGGTGGAAAAAGTACTCAGACATTTCACTTAAGTAAAAGTAGCAATACCACAATGTAAAAATACTCTGTTACAAGTAAAAGGCCTGTGTTCAAAAATGTTACTTGAGTAAAAGTACAAAACCATTGGCATCAAAATATGCTTAAAGTACCAAAGGTAAAAGTACTAAAATGTTTGAAAAAAGCCTAGGTATAAAATAGGGCTGAAGTGGTTAATGTATGTTTTATAATATAATCATTTATATCTGCAAAGTAACTAGTAACTAAAGTTTTCAAACCAGATTTAGTGGAGTAAAAGTGCAATATTTGCCTCTGAGATGTAGTGAAGTAAAAATACTGAAAATTGGAAATAGTCCAGTAAAGTAAAAACACCTCAAAATCGTACTTAAGTACAGTACTTGAGTAAATGTACTTAGTTACTTAACACCACTGACCTTCAGCCACTGTCTGCTCCTTGTGTCTGTTTGAAGCTCCACAGATACCTTCACCTATAGTGTCTGCTCCTTGTATCTGAAGCTCCACAGATACAGGACCTGCACCCACTGCACTCTGACAGTGTGTTCCCTGAATGCCCCCCCCCCACCCCACACACACACACACACACACACACACACACACACACACACACACACACACACACACACACACACACACACACACACACACACACACACACACACACACACACACACACACACACACACACACACACAGTCATCCTGAGTTGATAAAGCATTGTGTTTAGTCAGCAGTCTAACAGAGGAGGAGCTTAATCCATCTAAACCGCATCTGTGTAACCACTTACACCACTTTGGCTGTATTAAAAAAATAGCAGATCTACGAGCTCATAGCGTGGCAAGCTTGTAGGTCTGCTATTTTTGAAAAATCTCTAACGTTTTGTTCAAATCTTTGAATGCATATATTTTTTGGAACAACATTTTTAACTCAAATGTTATTCAAAAGACTAAATCAGAATGTGCTGTTAAAATGAACACTGGTCCCTAGAACAACATGTTTTGATTGGGATCGGCAGCCAAAAACGTATGATTTTGGGGGTCCTTGACATGAGAAAGTTTGAGCACCACTGATATAGAAACAAAAGTTATTCCGAAAAATTAAGACATTTGTTGAGACATTTACAAATGTTCACTTTAAAAAATATATATGTTTTCAAAGATTTGCACAAATCTTCACGATTTTTCAAAAATAGCAGATCTCCAAGCTCATAGCGCGGCAGCGAGTGCCGCACTATGAGCTTGGAGATCTGCTATTTTTGAATAGCCCAAGACATCTAAAATGACACAGATGCGTTCCCGGATTGAATGGGTTAACATACTTTGAGGGGAGGATGTCTGCAGTCCAACTGAGAGCCTCGCTGTGCTGACAGCTGTCATCATAAACTATTCATGCAATACTCATAACATCAGGCATCGTAGACACTTATTTTAGATAGACACACTTACTAATATACAATGTTTAAAGTGATATTGTTTTGGCCAAAACAAATGTTATTTTTGTTAAAAGGTTATTCTAATAGTAATCATTGCGTGTTTGTTCACGAAAAGGAGTCTCCATGTCTCTCCAGTTCTTTAGTAAATAGAAAATTCATTTTCAGGGGGGGGTTGCAATGTTTCAGCCATCTAGTACCCGTCTATCAGCTTAATTCTTTATAGTGTTCCAGTTCCAATTAATGGGGATGTCTTTGACCTTCTTCTCCGGGTGTGATATGTATCTGCTGTTTTGTTTTTCCTGAGATGTAATTGCACAGTTTGTGTTTTTGTTGTTCTTAATCATTTAAATGCTTCTTGTCGTGTTTTTTTATTTATTTCTGTTGTAAGTAAAAGCACTTTGTGAGTTCTCTGTGTGGGAAGTGCTATACAAATAAAATGTTATAGTGGCTGATAGCGACCCCCCAATAAATGGATCAGCCGACAGGCTAAGCCTGGGAGACAGAGACTTGTATGACGTGCAAACTAAGGCCCTGTTTACAGTGGCAGCCAAATCCAGCCTGAATCAGATCTGTGCTAACTTGGCTCCGTCAAATGGAAGAAGCTTGCGACACACATTGTTTCACAGCCTACTTCCATCTGAGACTTCGGAAGCAGAATCGATGACAGACGGCGTTTTCATTTTTTCAAGCTACTTGGCAGGTGATTGGATGATCCCGCCCCTAGCAGCCGCGCTGATTGGTTCGAATACGCAGCGTTTCGGGCAGCTTTACTCCCTGAGCGATCCCAGACCTCCTTCCTGAAATCAAATGCAAATGAGATTTCCGGAGGGAGGGGGGTTTAACCAGGCTAGATCTATGCCATATCCAGATTGGAACCCCATTTGTTTCATGTAGTCTGAACAGAGACAGGTCACATGAGCCACATTCAGAAGTGGTTTCAAATCTGATTCAAATCTGATTTCTAAAGATGCGTCTCAGTCTGAACACAGTAAGCTGATGTAACCACCCAAGTCACGTATCAAACTGTCCAAAACGTCACTTGCAGCGTGACCCGAGCGCCACTGACGTCATTACAGAGTGTGAGAATTGATTTAGATTTACGAGAGCACAAGGGGTGTAATGAAAACAAAACAATAGTGCAGCATAAGTTTTACAGAAGAAATGGCGAGCAGCATTCAGCGGGCAGACGGAGATATTTAATGTCTCCTATAGCATTGGTTCTCAAAGTGGGGTCCGGGGACCCCCAGGGGTCCCTGAGGGAGTTCCAGGGGGTGCCCAGCTAAATGATAGATTAGGCACCAAATGGACCCTTATGGGTCTGTAACTCTGAGAGTGTACAAATGGAACCAAATGGACCCTAACGGGTCCATTTGGTTCCATTTGTACCCTCTCAGAGTTAAATTGACATAGACTTTACAATATTAATTGCGGTCCAAGTGATAGAAATGCCATTAAATGGGGGTCCGTAGCCCTAATGCATGTCAAACTGGAGGTCCTTGAAATTAAAATGGTTGAGAATCACTGCTAGAGCTGTAAAAATCTTCTCTAATGGGGGTCCCTGGCATATCTTTTGAAATGGGGGTCCGCGGGCTAATAAGTGTCAATTTGGGGGTCCTTGACATGACAAAGTTTGAGAACCACTGTCCTATAGCACTTTGGGGGTGTGCCTCAGTAAGCGAAACCTGTAGGAATGTTTAGGAACAAGGCAATATATGAAGACATATCTCGCGGCATGGCAGACAATGGGGTCACAAGGTCCTCTCTGCAGTGTCAGAGGAAAATAAAGAATTTTAAGAACACATATAAAGAGATAAAAGGTTGACGTTGTTTAAAATCAGTCTGAACACACAGATCTGTGACAGATCAGATCTGGTCACTTGCAAATGCAGTGTGAACAGTCTACAGTGTGAACAGTCTGCCGTGTGAACAGTCTGCAGTGTGAACAGTCTGCAGTGTGAACGGTCTGCAGTGTGAACAGTCTGCAGTGTGAACGGTCTGCAGTGTGAACAGTCTGCAGTGTGAACGGTCTGCCGTGTGAACAGTCTGCAGTGTGAACAGTCTGCCGTGTGAACGGTCTGCAGTGTGAACGGTCTGCCGTGTGAACGGTCTGCAGTGTGAACGGTCTGCCGTGTGAACGGTCTGCAGTGTGAACGGTCTGCCGTGTGAACGGTCTGCAGCGTGAACGGTCTGAACGGTCTGCAGCGTGAACGGTCTGCAGCGTGAACGGTCTGCAGTGTGCAGTGTGAACGGTCTGCAGTGTGAACAGTCTGCAGTGTGAACAGTCTGCAGTGTGAACAGTCTGCAGTGTGAACGGTCTGCAGTGTGAACAGAGTGCAGTGTGAACAGAGTGCAGTGTGAACAGTCTGCAGTGTGCACGGTCTGCAGTGTGAACAGTCTGCAGTGTGAACAGAGTGCAGTGTGAACAGAGTGCAGTGTGAACAGAGTGCAGTGTGAACGGTCTGCAGTGTGAACAGTCTGCAGTGTGAACAGAGTGCAGTGTGAACAGAGTGCAGTGTGAACAGAGTGCAGTGTGAACAGTCTGCAGTGTGAACAGTCTGCAGTGTGAACAGTCTGCAGTGTGAACAGAGTGCAGTGTGAACGGTCTGCAGTGTGAACAGTCTGCAGTGTGAACAGAGTGCAGTGTGAACGGTCTGCAGTGTGAACAGTCTGCAGTGTGAACAGAGTGCAGTGTGAACAGTCTGCAGTGTGAACAGAGTGCAGTGTGAACAGTCTGCAGTGTGAACAGTCTGCAGTGTGAACAGTCTGCAGTGTGAACAGTCTGCAGTGTGAACAGTCTGCAGTGTGAACAGTCTGCAGTGTGAACAGTCTGCAGTGTGAACGGTCTGCAGTGTGAACGGTCTGCAGTGTGAGCGGTCTGCAGTGTGAACGGTCTGCAGTGTGAGCGGTCTGCAGTGTGAGCGGTCTGCAGTGTGAACGGTCTGCAGTGTGAGCGGTCTGCAGTGTGAGCGGTCTGCCGTGTGAACGGTCTGCAGTGTGAACGGTCTGCAGTGTGAACGGTCTGCAGTGTGAACAGTCTGCAGTGTGAACGGTCTGCAGTGTGAACAGTCGGGCCAAAAGTTCAGACTTGAGAAATGAATGGGATTGGACTAGATGTGACTGCAGTCTAAATGGGGCCTTAAAGGACTCACATCCACACGATGTGAAGCTTACGTTAAAATGCTTTACTTTCAATATCACCATATTAAATGATACAAAATGTTTCCAATGATCTGCGGGCTAAACATTAATCTGTGCAAAGAAAACAATGAAAGAATGAGCATTTCCCCAAAATGTGGTCAGCAAATATTATCCCTCAAACCAGCCTTCAGGTGACCAGGTGAGGCCATGATGTCGTTCGCCTCATAGCATAATTGCCTAACTCTTTTTCAGGAGAGACAAAACTTTAAAATAAATCGCTTTCTGCCTAAAGTCACCTAGATGACTTAGGCAGAAAGTAAAACACATTCAAGTCATGTGTATCTGCTTTTATTTGTATCAACCCATCTCTACTCTCCTAACACTGCTGATTCACACCTTCGGCCTGGCAGAGACTATGAAGAGAAAACGTGTGGATCTGTAGATCTCCTCTCTGCTATACACAGGATAAACCTCCACACTATTTAAACTGATATACCAGTGTGCTGCTGGAAGCCAGTTCCTAAAATCACCACTAGAGTGCAGCATTAGCAAGTAAACACTAAAAACTACCGGCTAAAGCATTGGTTCTCAAAGTGGGGTCCGGGGACCCCCAGGGGTCCCTGAGGGGGTTCCAGGGGGTCCCCAGCTAAATGATGGACAGGAACCAAATGGACCCTTATGGGTCTGTAACTCTGAGAGTGTACAGATGGAACCAAATGGACCCTAACGGGTCCATTTGGTTCCATTTGTACACTCTCAGAGTTAAATTAACATTGATTTTACTATATAAATTGGGGTCCCCGGGATAGAAAGGCCATTAAATGGGGGTCCGTAGCCCTAATGCATGTCAAACTGGGGGTCCTTGATATTAACATTTTTACGGCTAGAGCCGTCAAAATCTTCTCTTATGGGGGGTCCCTGGCTTACCTTTTCAAATGGGGGTCCGCGGGCTAATAAGTGTCAATTTGGGGGTCCTTGACATGAAAACGTTTGAGAAACACTGGGCTAAAGAGAACATGTCAGACTCTGTACTCCCACAAGGACACACACACACACACACACACACACACACACACACACACACACACACACACACACACACACACACACACACACACACAATCTCGTGCATCACCACATAATGTACACATATACAGTAGGAGCGCAATGCAAAATAAACCGTTGGCTTTTTTTTTTCGTTTTTCTCTACGGTAACCGGAACGCTCGCCCCCCAAAATCACGCTCGCCCCCATTTTTTCGCGGACCGCTCCCCGCTTGGCGAGAACAGACTACAACCCCTAACATTTAGGAAGTAGTTCGGCAAAAAAAAAACACTGTTGTGGGAGGCGTGTCTACTGAAGCGGACTTGAGCCACGAGAGGCACCGCAGAGCGCGCTCAGGTGGGCGAGTCGACCGTGCCGAACACGACCAGTTACGTCCTGACAGGAGCGATGCGACGCATTGTGAGCTTGTAGATCTGCTATTTTCAAAATATTTTTTTAATACATTTTGAACTTCTGAAATGGGACAGGAGCTCTTTTACTTTTTGTACTTTAAGTGCATTTTGATACCAACACTTTTGTACTTTTACTCAAGTACATTTTGAATTTCCGGACTTTTACTTGTAACAGAGCAGTTCTACAGTACATTGCAGTATGTTGATACTTTTACTTAAGTAAAACATGCGAGTACTTTCACACTGCTACCCATTTAATCCATTGATCACGTGCATGTCGTGCAGGGAATGATTATCGTATGCCCTCCGGAAAAAAAAACTAGAACACACCACTGCCCACGCAGCCCACCTCCCTAAGGGTATTCATAGAGCAGGGGTCTTCAACAGGGGGTCCGGGACCCCTAGGGGGTCCTCAGAGCTACTATAGGGGGTCCGCCAAATCTTTGTGTGATAGGATTTCGTTTTTTTACATTAACCACTTGAACCCTAGAATTCCTTTTCTGAGGGGAACATTACATTAGCCAAAAAATTGCAGATCTACAAGCTCTCAACGCCTCGCAGCTTGTAGATCGGCTATTTTTGGCAAAGAGGCTATAGGTGTACTGTAGAGGGAAAAAATATCAGACTAAGTTAAAAAATGTTATACAATATAGAGTAGGGGGTCCCTGCTTCATCTCTCTCTCAGCTAGGGGGTCCTTGGCCTGAAAAGGTTGAAGACCCCTGTTATAGAGAGAGGTTATTGGGATTGGCCCCTAGGTCTGAGGTCAACCACTAGAGGGGGCTGTGAAGTGAAACATCGGGTGGAAGGGCAACAATGTCCATTTATCCACTGCTACCAGTGGACACTCTTGGAGTCACATTGACAGTGGATATTTGACTCCAGCATCATGTATATGATTGGCCAAAACGTCTCTCCATTGTGGGCAACATGAACAACATGAGGCTGTGTGAAACGTCACCTTCACGTCCCTTCCTCATTGGCTGTGGGCCACGGTGGTGGGACGGTACGGACCAATCAGCGAGCGGAAAGGCAGAGACCCAAACAGCCGTTTGAGCAGGACAGCGTGTGGCGTGATGCTAGCCTGTTCTCCCACACGAGTCCAAAGGGCCTCGTATGTTTGACTAGGCTAGGACAGAGAGGGAACAGAAATAGAGGGAAAAAAAGCTCAATTCACTAAGAAGTATCGAGGTTTGGAATCACACAAACCATCAATGATCAACTGCTTTTGGGGGGAAATGACTAAATTTAAAGGAGGAGTTCACCCAAAAAATGACGTATTTTCTATCAATTGCACACCCCATGAAGCCTTGAATTCATGGATTTTTTTTTGTTTTTGTGGCATTCCTAAGACAATCATTTGATGACCGGGTGTGTATCCGATAGGAGACACAAATCATCTACTTTGTGTCTCCTACCGGATACATTAGCCGGTAGGAGACGGGAATCAAGTTATTGGCTTAGGAATGCCACAAAAACAAAAATAAATCCATGGATTCAAGGCTTCATGGAGTGTGCAATTGATGAAAAATAAGTCATTTTTTTTGTGAACTACTCCTTTGAATATAGCAATGCATCGACATTAAAAAGAATACAAAGTCACATAAAACAACGTAAGACCCAGACACACACACAGAGATGAAACATTATCGGTCATAAAGTTTTATTTCATATACATTATAGAAAAATGTTTGGCACACTTTGTCTATGACAGAGAGGACAGTATTATATATATATTTATTTTTTTAATTTACTCTGGTCTACTTCTGAAATATTTTACATTAATAAAAGGAAAACAACACCCCCACAAAAAAAGGCAATCTTGGCACTTTTTTTTTTCACATTCACCAGGAAACCGTTTTCATCCGCAGCAAAGAGGAGGAGGAGGAAGAGGACAAATCCGGGATCCGGGTTTTGAAGGATTTTTTAAGTCATTGAGATAATATGTCACGTGACATACATGGTGCAATCATCATCCCTGAAGCCGTACGAGGGGGAGGGGGGGGGGGGGTCCGCTTTCTGTCCTCACTGCGGAGTGCGGACCCTTTCAGAGTCTTAATTTGTACTCCGTTGTATGACGGTACCGCTCGCCTACCAAAGATCTGATCTCGTCGTCGAGCGAGCGAACGCCTTTGTTGTGCGGATGGGAGTATCAGTCGATTCCCCCGTTAAGACCCGGGAACACATCCGTGTGTCATTTTGGGATTTTTATTTGGATATTCAAAAATAGCAGATATACAGTACAAGCTCACAGCGCGGCACCGAGTGCCGCGCTGTGAGCTTGTAGATCTGCTATTTTTTGAAAAATAGTGTGCAAATCTTTAAATATATATTTTTCAAAGCGAACAGTTTTATCTCAAATCTTTGCTTCTGGGGATTCTACAAATGTCTTCTAAATCTTCTAAATATTGCTAAAATGTATTTTCCCCCCCCAGAAGCACAGATCGGATTAAAAAATGTTCGCTTTAAAACGTATATAATTTTCCAAGTTTTTTTCAATAATTGCAGATCTACAAAAATCTTATGATATTTAGTCGACTAAACTCGAAACTAGACGAAAAAGTTTGAGATGACTAAAATAGATAGACTAATATGAGCTTGTAGATCTGCTGTTTTTGAATAGCCAAAGAAATCTTAAGATGACACGGATGCGTTCCCGGTCTGAATGGGTTAACCACTTAAAACCGAGGTCCCCCAGGGCTCTACACTCGGTCCTCTAGCTAGCATTTTTTCCCGAATATCTTCGGGCGAAAAAAAAAAAGCACGATCGACAAGCTCACAACGCGTCGCATGGCGTTGTGAGCTTGTGGATCGTGCTTTTTTTGGGCCGAACGTTCCAACAGGAGGACGCTGAGGGTTCCAGTGTTGTTTTAAAAGGTCATCACCGCTCGTGTTTGGGCATGACGTCCCCCCGGTCCACCACCGCCACTCCGTTCCTGCTCAGCTCTTTGGGGGCGAGGACGGGGGCGTCCGCGATGAAGAACTCGGCCATGACGGGGCAGTGGTCCGAGGCCACGCCCCCCCACGACCAGTTGTCCGGGATCCAGGGATTGGTCAGACCCTCCCGGACCACCGTGCAGTGTCCTGTAACAACAACACAACAACAATAACAACAACACAACCAACACACACAGTGAGATGGGCTGGACTGAGTTTTCTTTATCATTTTAGAGTAGCCAATTATTTTTTTATCTGCTATTTTTGAAAAAGCGTGAAAATGTGTGCAAATCTTTGAATATACATATTTTTAAAGCGAACATTTTTAACTCAAATCTTTGCCTCTGGGACCCCCTGGAACAAAATATTTTGAGATGGGGGTCCGCGGCCAAATATTTTTGATTTTTTGATTTGATCTTTATTTATCTTGAACAATTTAAAAGTACAGAAAACTCCATACATCATCATCACAATTTCAAAACATTTGTTCAAGAAGGGACAGAAAGAAGCAAATGCTTATCTAGTCCGGCCCCCTTCTTACCATGACAAATAACCTATTGTAAAACAATATGTTTTAATACAAATTGATATACCATAAAATGAGTACACAATTTACATATAATACATATAAATCGATCCTACTAAAAGTAATAAAAGATCATATAAAGTAAAGAAAATAGTCAATTTAAAAAACAATTCATATACAGCAAATAATCATAGTAACTTATTAAATTAGTCAATCAGTATAAAATGATCTGACCATAATGTAGTATAAATGACTGCTTATAGCATCGCTTGAACTGTTTAACATTTCTGCAGTTTTTGATACTTATATCAAGATTATTCCAAAGATTAATACCTGATATTGAAATGCACATTTGTTTCAGTGTTGAATGAATAATTATCATCTGTTTAAAATTATGTTTGTTTCTTAAATCATATTTTCCATCACTCTCCTTAAAAAGCTTCTGGATGTTTCCAGGTAAACTCTTATTCCAGGCTTTAAACATGATTTGTGCCGTTTTAAATTTTACCAGATCTGAACATTTTAGAATATAAGATTGTAAAAACAGATTATTAGTGTGATCAAGGTATCCTGCTCCATTAATTATCCTTACTGCTCGTTTTTGTAAAATACAAATCTTATTTAAAGTGCTTTTATAGGTATTTCCCCATACTTCTACACAGTATGACAAATAAGGGTCAACAAGTGCACAATACAGAGTGTGTAGTGATTTCTTATCTAAAATGTGTTTGGCTTTACCCAGTATCCCATACATATAATTTTGGGGGTCCTTGACATGAAAAAGATTGAGCACCACTGATATAGAAACATACGTTTTTCAGAATACTGTTGGGATTTAGAAGACATGTAGAATCGTCTTAATGGGTTAAATACACATTAACATGAATCCAACTAGACAGTGTTGTCAAACAGGTCTATGAAGCTATCTATATAATCCATGAAAAAAATTAATCTGCAACACAATTTAATACATTATTATGTAGGAGGGGGGGTCTACTTTATGTCACAGATGTTTTTTGTCTGTCATGGTGCCAAACGTTCCTCATGTTTCCACCATGTTGTTTATAGGAGGGGAAACAGTTCATCCAATTAATCCATTTAATTCATTATAAAAAATCCAATCAAATGATCGATAATTCATTATAACTGACAGAATAACCGCACAGAGAATAATCAATATTTGGAGACAAAGTTGTTTATGTGAAGCAACAGACTGTAGTACTGTGCCAAGAGATCTCTCTCTCTCTCTCTCTCTCTTCACTCTCTCTCTGACCCACCACCCCTTCCTCCTCCTCCTCCCTCTCTCTCTCTCTGGACATGTTCATGCACCTATGGGTGCTTGGACTGACCTGCACAAGGACACTTTTTTTTTGCACCATTGGGTGTGTGGACTTGAGTGCTAGTACACCCGTGTTGTTTTTGACAGCAAATTCTGATTCAGTTTTAGTCATATTTTTGTCATTCTGAAATGTTTTGTGTCTAGTTTTAGTCGACTAAATACCATAAGATTTTAGTCGACTAAAATGTATCTTGGCGGTGCGTTGATGGCGTCGTAATGGCAGATTTTACACTTGGTTGCACGCTGAAAATACAAGCTCACAACGCGTCACAGCGCGACGCGTTGTGAGCTTGTAGATCTGCTATTTTCAGAGCGCAAACCAAATATAAAATGACTTGTCTTTTAGTTCTACTGGATCTCTTCTCCACTATAGTCCCTCACTAACATTTTAGTCTAGTTTTTATTTGTTGACGAAATTGTCAATATATTTAGTCTTAGTTTTAGTCATCGTAGCTTAGTTTTTATTTCGTTTTCGTCAGTGAAATTCGTCATAGTTTTAGTCGACGAAATCAACACTGTAATACACACACACACACTACATAATGTGCACATTCAATATGAAAGGACCGCAATGGAAATAATCTGTTTTTTATCATTTTATCCTTTTGATAATTGTGTGACAATGTATGTATTTTATTATGTTTATTATCAATAAAGGAGGTCACGGTCAAAGTCAAAGACTCTCTCTCTCTCTCTCTCTCTCTGCTGTACCTGTGTATGTCTTCTTGAGGTTGCGGCTGACCCAGATGTTGTCCAGGCAGGCCGTGCCCTGCGGGCATCGGGTGCTGATGTTGGTGTGGTGGGTGTGGGGCACCAGGGCACACAGCTTGTCCTTCTTCAGGACGTCCAGCTCCGGGCTGTGAGGAGGCAGCCCGAAATCCCCCAGAACCACCAGCTCCTTCTCCCCTAGAGGACAACACAACACAGTGTTATTATAGAACCACCAGCTCCTTCTCCCCTAGAGGACAACACAACACAGTGTTATTATAGAACCACCAGCTCCTTCTCCCCTAGAGGACAACACAACACAGTGTTATTATAGAACCACCAGCTCCTTCTCCCCTAGAGGACAACACAACACAGTGTTATTACAGAACCACCAGCTCCTTCTCCCCTAGAGGACAACACAGTGTTATTATAGAACCACCAGCTCCTTCTCCCCTACAGAACAACACAACACAGTGTTATTATAGAACCACCAGCTCCTTCTCCCCTAGAGGACAACACAGTGTTATTATAGAACCACCAGCTCCTTCTCCCCTAGAGGACAACACAGTGTTATTATAGAACCACCAGCTCCTTCTCCCCTGAAACACAGGACAGGAGGGGAGAACACAGTGTTATTATAGGGCTGCAACGCTTAATCGAATTAAGATCGGGGACGCATCTGCTTCTGGGGGGGGTCCCTGGAACAACATATTTTGATGGGTTGGCGGCCAAATACAGCACATGTAATTTTGGGGGTCCGTGACATGAAAAAGTTTGAGAACCGCTGATATTATGCAGCATAAGTTTTTCAGAAAACCTTTTCAGAAAACGTATGTTTCTCAGAAAACGTATTTAGAAGACATTTGTAAAGATTTGCACACTTTTTGACAAATTTTCAAAAAATAGCAGATCTACAAACTTATAGCGCAGATTTTTTTTTCAATCGGCAAAATACATCTTTATGGGTTCACTAGTAAACTAAGCTTGTAATTGGTTGGTGAGTGACTCTCTCTGTCCAACCAGACGAACCTTTGAGTGTTTCCTGGATACAGGGGGAGAGGCGCTGATGAGATGCTGCTGATTGGTCGGAGGAGGAGGAGGAGGAGTGGCTCTTCCCGTTGCTGGCGGTCTCTCCTGGCGGGACGGGAGGCGGGGCTCGCATGTGGACGTTGACCAACGTCAACTCTGACGACCCGATCTAAATGGAAACGAGAAGATTTGTACGTCAAGACAAATCGTTGAACTCATTCACTGTCAAGGACGACTTTTACGGGGAAAAGAATGGGGTGTTTCCCACTAGATGGCGCTCTTCGCTGACACTTGAGTGACCATTTCATCCCCAGAAGCACACAGAACCAGGAGATCACGTGATCCCAAGATGTACTGCTCTCCATTCACTTCCTGGTTAAAGGTTTCATGACGTTCAGTTTTACAATACATTAAAATTCATGGTCCTTCAAACGTGTATAAAAAGTTTTAACTGAAAGTTCCACTCCAGTGAGCCATTGTAGGTGTTTTTCTCTCAAATTTCTAAAGCCTTTTTCAACTGCAATGAAAAAAGAAATCTTTGCCTGCGGGTGTCGCTGTTGAGGGATTTTGCCTGTCAATCATCGCCTCTGCCCCCCCCCCCAAAGGAAAAGATAGGTGAGGGGCGAGGAGGAGAGTGGGCGGGATTAATGGCCTGTGACTTCACTCTCCAAGGGGCAATCACAGATTACTTTTCAGCCTAATTATTCAGAAAACCCCAGACCACAGAAAATCCACTGAATGTTCAAAGTTCAGGTTTTTTGGGTGTAATTGAGGTCATAAAACCCCCCAAAAAACATTAAAAAAAATAAAAAAGTGAAAAATGAATATCATAGAACCTTTAACGTATTTGGGAAAATCTTGCCTCCTGTGTTCTGCGATGTATTTTTGGCGAGACATGCTATTTTCAACGGCCTAGAACAAGCGAACAGGGGGTGTCGCACAGTTTTTTCCCCCCACGGAAGCACAGTGAAACCCTCCGTGATTGGCAGCGTTCGGGGGATCGATCATACTGGAGATACATATTCTGTGACTACTGGAAAAGGTAAGAAAATTGATGGCAGTGGGTGATTCATGTATTTATTTATATCTAGCAGTGAATGATTTAAGTGGTTCCTCGAATAAGTTTGGGAAATTATGGGGTCCAATTTCAATTTAAAATACTTTAAAGTACAATAAAAAACGGACATACTCAAGTAAAGTAAAAGCACCTCACTTTACTTGAGTAAAAGTACTCAGATCATCATCGGTACTCACCAGGAAGCGGGCCAGGTACGGTCGGGGGAAGGTGTTATTCCCATTGCCGTTGACGACGGTGCTCTCCAGGACGGCGGTGTCCTTCAGGTCGATGCCACAGGAACTGTCCCACAGGAAGCCCGAGTAGCTGGTTCCCTGAGAACAGAGGGGATTATGGGAAATGGAGTCACGTTAACCACATTAAACCCCATTAAGACCTGGAACGCATCTGTGTCACTTTAGATTTCTTTGGCTATTCATCTGCTATTTTTGAAAAATCTTGAAATTCTTTTTTTTCCTTTTTTTTTTTTCAAAAAACTGTTTAGGATTTAGAAAACATTTTTAAGAATCGCCTCAGGTCTTAATGGGTTAAACCCCAGCAGATCTACAAGCTCATAGTGCGGCACTCTGAGCTTGTAGATCTACTATTTTTGAAAAATGAAAATGTGTGCAAATCTTTTGACGTTTGTAACTCAAATCTTTGCTTCTGGGGGTACCTGGAATACATTTTTTTTTTAGATGGGTGATATAAAGAGTGATATAAGAGTGATATAAAGTCAGTTACAATTGGTGTGTTTGACAGAGAAGCTCACAGTTTACAACCAGACTGAGAACACGCACGGTCAAGGTCACGTTATTTTGTCTCACACTCACTGGGCAATGTGTGCTACAGCAGATTAACAACATACATGTAACAAAAACTGTGTATTATTTTATGTACACACGTCTTAAGGAACAACACACGTGTGTGTGTGTGTGTGTGTGTGTGTGTGTGTGTGTGTGTGTGTGTGTGTGTGTGTGTAGGCCTCAGCCAGACGTCCTGCTTTGCTTTCATACATAACAAAAGCAAGCAGCCAGTGTTAGAGCAATGAAACACTAAGACTAACAAGGACACTGCCGTGTGATGCAGCTACACACTATACTATGTCACACTATGATAACCCATTAGTCTAGGAACGCATCTGTCATTTTAGATTTCTTTGGCCATTCAAAAATAGCAGGAATACAAACTAGTAGATCTGCTATTTTTGAAAAATCGTGAACATTTGTGCAAATCTTTGAATATATATTTTTAAAGTGAACATTTGCAACTCAAATCTTTGCTTCATGGGGGTCCCTGGAACAAAACATTTTGAGATGGGGGTCGGCGGACAAATACATATAATTTTGGGGGTCCTTGACATGAACACTTTTGAGAACCACTGATATAGAAACATACGTTTTTCAGAAACCGGTTAGGATTTAAAAGACATTTGTAGAATCCCCCAGAAGCAAAGATTTGAGTTACAAATGTTCACTTTGGAAAAAATACATATATTCAAACTAAAGATTTGCAAAAGTTTTCACGAAAAGAAAACAAAATTGCAAATCTACAAGCTCATAGTGCCTGTATATCTGCTATGAGCTTGTATATCTGCTATTTTTGAATAGCCTAAGACATCTATAAATGACAAAGATGCGTTCTCGGTCTTAACGGGTTAACACACTGCATCCCTGCTACAGTAATGTGACTATTTTGGACACAAGATTGTTGGCAAAAAGTTCCTCAGGCGGTGGCTCAGGAGGTAGATCGGTTCCCGGTTTGTGTATAAAAGTGTCCTTGAGCAAGACATCACAATAGAACATGACAATGTTAACTTCCTGTTGATTTTTATTAGGAAGAAAACCCGGACTGGATCCGGATCTTCAAATGGTAAAATCAACAGGAAGGATGAAAAAAAATCACACCCTGTGTGAAGGTAGCGGCGCCTTTGATACATTTTGTCATCGATATGTGTTTATAATGTGTTTATAGCCATGTGTCACGTGAAGCTTGACCAATCACTTTGTTGACGGGTCTGACCAATCAGAGCGTTGACGGGTCTGACCAATCAGAGCGTTGACGGGTCTGACCAATCAGAGCGTTGACGGTGAACACGGACAAAGTCAGGTATAGAGCAGGACCCGCGCTATACCTAAAGGTATAGAGCGACTAGCGCCGCTAAAAACAGTACTGGGTTTGGTGATGTTCTATATTGTCTGAATCAACTTTGTTTGTGTTTGTTTACGTGCTAAAAGAGTGACTTTGAGAGCTGTTTTACCGTACAATGTAAGTCATTGAGGAGCAAATTTTGAATCATCAATTTCTAATGGAAGGAGCAATTATTTTAGATTTCTTGTCCACCTTTGAAGTTACATCATGGCAAGGGAACCACACAACCCAAACCTCTACCAAAGTGGTCTAGCTCTTTAAGTGCTTAAATGTAACACACTGAGGTCCATGTGAAAGAGGGAACGTCAATAGAAGAGGAGTACTGTAGTGCAGTGGTTCTCAAACTTTTTCATGTCAAGGACCCCCAAATGGACACTTATTAGCCCGCGGACCCCCATTTGAAAAGATACATTTTAAGGACCCCCAGTTTGACATGCATTAGGTCTACGTACCCCCATTTAATGGCATTTCTATCTCTGGGACCCCAATTCATGTTGTAAAATCAATGTTAACTTAACTCTGAGAGTGTACAAATGGAACCAAATGGACCCGTTAGGGTCCATTTGGTTCCATTTGTACACTCTCAGAGTTACAGACCCATAAGGGTCCATTTGGTTCCTATCAATCATTTAGCTGGGGACCCCCTGGAACCCCCTCAAGTACCCCTGGGGGTCCCCGGACCCCAGTTTGAGAACCAATGCTGTAGAGTGTATACTAACCTTGCTGGAGTGTGCGGAGGGTTTCTCCGACACCACACTCTTCCACAGACCCCGGGGGCTCTTCCACTTGCGGACGCTGGCCAGGGTGGCTTGGTTCAGCTCCACACAGAACTAGACAAACAAACAGGGACACAATGGTTTATATATCTGTGCTTCACACGTGACCTTGACTGACGCTAGACACACTTTCACAGCGAGGCTGAAAAGCAACATGAAGTTCAGTGAACTCAGATGCCCCCCCCCACTTCCCCGCCCCTCCCCCCCACCATGAGGAAATGCACCCAGGAAGAGGAAGTGAGTATTTAACACTTAATGCCCCCGGGGCATGGCGTCCACACAGTTTTGACCAGAGGCGTGGTGGTAACTTTTAGAAGTGGAGGGAGCGAATCTATTCTGCTATTTTTTCTCCCTCTACACCAAATCGCTTCACCAAAAATAGCAGATCTACAAGCTGACATCGCGACGCGATGTCAGCTTGTAGATCTGCTATTTTTGGCTATTTTCCTCCTAATCTTTCTGGGCCATGAAAATGATGGTGGTACCCTCTCCCCCCCCCCCATTGGACCGGAACAATGTCCTCCCCACCAGGCCCATTCTTCCTCGAGGGGATTGTTTTGCTAGTAATACAAGTAGAATAGAATAGACTTTATTTGCCATTTTGCACAAGTGCACATATAGGACATGTTGGAGCTCAGCTCCCAGCGTCAGCATTTAGAAAAAGACAAAGTACAGACAAGACAGAGAAAACATACAGTACAGTTCATCCTACATATATCCTACCATATTCTTTAAGAGGCAAATATCATAATAAATAAGGGCAGATCTACAAGCGATCGCTTGCAGATCTACAAGCGATCTACAAGCGATCGTAGCGCGGCACCGAGTGCCGCGCTACGATCGCTTGTAGATCTGCTATTTTTGGGAAAAAAACGTGAAAATGTGTGCAAATCTTTGAATATAGTACATGTTTTTTTTTTAAGCGAAAAATGTTTTACTCAAATGTTTGCTTCTGTGGGGGGGGGGGGTCCCTGGAACAACATGAGATGGGGGTCCGCAGCCAAATACATGTCATTTTGGGGGTCCTTGAAACTTGAAACAGTCCAGAGAAGCACTGATTATAGAAACATACGATAAGATTTAGGAGACTCATTTTAGTCTTTCATTTTATTAACTATATGAGTTACAAAATGTTCGCTTTGAAAAATATATATGTGTTCAAAGATTTGCACACATTTTCATGTTTTTTTTTTTCAAAAATAGCAGATCTACAAGCTGTATATCTGCTATTTTTGAATGGCCAACGTATAAGATAATGGTTAACAACACATCCACCGCCAAAGGGGAGACTTCTCCCCTTTTAATATATTTTTTTAATTTTGTTTTTAATTCCTAAAATGTTTCTCTAATTTTTGAGTATAACATTTGTGTCGTTATTCTCAACGAATTAGGAGATATAAAATGTTTTATTTTTTCAAATCCATTCACTTCAATGTTAAAAAACAAACGGACAAATAATTCACATTTTTTCTATAAAAAAATGATTAAAAACCCTGGCAGTGGGTGAATAAATTATGAATAAACTCCGGCAGTCAGTGTTAAAATGGAAAATGACAGATGCTTTCCCGGTCTTAAAGGGTTAAAAAAAGCTCAGGGGGATTTACGCTGGTGGCCAGGGGAGAGGAGAGGAGGGGAGGGGAGGGGAGGGGAGGGGGGGGATTGGGATGAAGTGCTTGCCAATAGCACTTTAGACAGAATGCAAACAGCCTCGTAATTCAAGCTGGGTTTGAACGTTGTGCTGCCACAGCACCCTGCTCTGCTCTGCTCTGCCCCGTCCCGCTACGCCGGGCCGTTGGCACGGTGCCCAGCCGCCCAGGAAAATCACCTCAAAGCCTGATTTATTTACCCTATAGCTGTCCTACCATGGGAGAGAAAAAAGTACTCTGATTGTATTACTTAAATATTAGTAGCGTTTCCACAACAAAAGAAAAAAGTACTCATTATGCAGAACGCAAAGAGTTTTAGTTTTGTTGTTTTCACAAGTTGTCAAAATGTGAGTTTAAAATAGGGCTTCATTGGTTAATGCATGTTTTGCAGTGGTGGAAAAAAGTACATGTACTCAAGAACAATTTTGAGTTACTTTTACTTTACTACATCTCAGAGACAAATATTATACTTTTACTCCACTATACAATTATTTGAATACTTTAATTACTAGTTACTGTAGGTTTTGATTATTATTACAAAACATACATTAACAACTTCAGCCCTATTTAATCTACAAGCTCAGAGCTTGTAGATCTGCTATTTTCAAAAGATGTTTTATACATTTGAAAACGGGACATTCTGCATAATGTGTACTTTCTACTTTTGGTACTTTAAAGTACATTTTGATACCAATATTTTTGTACTTTTACTCAAGTACATTTTTAATTCCGGATTTTCACTTGTAACAGTATTCCTACAGTGCAGTATTGATATTTCTACTTAAGTAAAAAAAATGGGAGTACTTCTTCCATCACTGACGTTTTGTAATAATGTAAACCTACAAAGTATAAGGCTTTGAAAAATCGACACATTCAAGTAAAGTAAAAGTACCTCAAAACTTGAGTACTTCAATAAAGTGACGTCATTTTGTATTCTGAACACGGTGGATTGTTGATGATGACCTATCTTTATGAATGAAGCATGGACTGAATGAATAGTGTTGATACACACTATTTACCCGTGAGTGTTTCTCCTTTAGCATCTAAAAACCTTTTACCAATGCTCTTTTTCATTCACTAGGACCGCGAAGCTTCAAGCTCACCAAAAATAACAGATTGTCATGTTTAGACCACGTTTAAAGCCATGACATAACGTGTTACACGTTCATGGTATATGCAAATGACTCTAGTCTGTGCTGCTTGACGTGTTTCACTTCCCTAACAACCTCTAACAAACATCCACGTTCTTTAACCCTTCCAATCCGGGAAGTACGCATCTGTGTCACTTTGGACTTCTTTGGGCTTTTCAAAAATAGCAGATCTACAAGCTCATAGCGCGGCACTCGGTGCTGCGCTATGAGCTTGTAGATCTGCTATTCTTGAAAAACTTTGTGTAAATCTAAATCCTAACATTTTTCTTTTTTAAACTTATGTTGCTATTATCAGTGGTTCTCAAACTTTTCCATGTCAAGGACCCCCAAAATGATATGTATTTGGCCGTGGACCCCATCTCAAAATATGTTGTTCCAGGGACCCCTCAGAAACACAGATCAGAGTTAAAAATAACTTTAAATTCACTTAAAAACATATATTTATATATAATATATTGAAAGATTTGCACAAATTTTATAAAAATAGCAGATCTACAAGCTCATAGCGCGGCACTCGGTGCCGCGCTATGAGCTTGTAGATCTGCTATTTTTCAATAGCCCCAAAGAAATCAAATTAAAATGACACACAGATGCGTCCCCCCGGTCTTAAACGGTTAAAAACACATGAAGCAACAAAATGTTCTTCGCTCAGCACTAAACTCTTCAAGGTTCCTTAGCTACACAACAGGAGTAAAACAAAAAAACAACAGAAAAGCCCCATGGCTGGGAGTGACTAGGCACACAAAAATGTGAGCCGGCGTTTGCCAAAAGTGTCACATCAAGAAAAGGCCATTGAAAAGAGAGGGATTGCTCTTGTCACCGATAAGGACGTTTTACTTTGTGGAGACTCAGCTAAGTCGGGACAAAATGTTTTTCTGGGGCCGTCTGGCCTTCAGAGTGTCAGAAAGGAAGGATGAAAACACACACACACACCATGCTTACAAGATACATCAGGGGTTCCCAAAATGCGGGTCGTGGACCAGTTTTTGGGGGTTTTGGTTTCTGTTTTTGGTTTCCTAATTTTTTTAAAATTATTATTTAAAAAGATTTTCTAAAATTTCAACTACAACAAAAAAACAACACATTTGTATTAAGAATTTCATAAATATATACTAATTTATACTAATTACTAAAAAAAAATACAGTAAGAAAACTTTGAAGAAGTAGTGAAAATATCCGATCTACAAGCTCACAACATGTCTACTTGTAGATCGGCTATTTTCACTAGTTTGGGTTCTCGAGCTGAAAAGTTTGAGAACCAGTGAGTTACATATAGTATGATATATTAATATTTATTTGCCTGCCACAGTGCCACGGACGAGATTTCTCGTCAGATTAATTCATCCCAATTCTGCTCTGTCCTCAACTCCTCTGTCCTCATCCTTACAAGGTCAAGCAAAGAAGGAAAGGACACCTACAATACATGATGGTAGCCGTGTTGCAAAAGCAGAGAGCTTGTAGATTTGATTTGAGCGCTCAAACTCACTGAAATCTAAAGAACCTGTAAAAAGGGAAGTCAAAGAAAAGATGTTCACACACTGACTCCAAATGCCAATTTACATGTGTATGAATATTTTATGCAAGTGTGTGTGCGGATCGTATTTTACAATGAAAAAAAACATTGTGCATTTATATAGTGCTTTTATCCAAAGCGCAATTAGAGGTTCAGCGTCTTGCTCAAGGACACTTCTACACTAACTCTGGGGGAGGCCGGGATCGAACTCTACTCTACCCCTAAGCCACTGCCGCCCCGAAGTAAAGCTCAAATCTGAAATTGTGCATTTTTGTGAGGAAAGACCTCTCCTGCTTTATATAGCCTTGTAAGAGTGAGGACAGACAGAGTAAGGGCCTCAGATGCAGCCTTGGATGGCCCCTCCCTCTTTCTCCATCTCTCTCCCCCCCTCTCTCTCTCTCTCTCCCCCCCCCCCTCTCTCTCTCTCTCTCTCAGATGGCAGCACACTCTCAATGCCAGCATGGTGTCTCATCTGCATCAGTTCCTGTGATGTGATGTGAGCCAAAGGAAGGGCGAGCTGGAGAAGAAATTCCATTCACACCATGTCCATAAAACATCCTCCCTCATGCTGCCAGGAACATGCGCTGGCCATCTGATTGGCTGCCGTTTGATTGGCTGCCATTTGATTGGCTGCCTGGCAAGTGGGCCCGCTCTAAATGAGTCTTTCTTTACGGTATTCAGACCATCCATCCTCCAGAACGTTCATCTCTTACTGGAAGTGAACCAAACAGCTGTTTGTTATGTATGTTAACCACTTACTGTAAGTCCTGTATGTGTCATATACAGCCACATGTTTTACTTCAGTAAAAGTATCAATACTGCAGTGTAGAAATACTCTGTTACCTAAGTAAAAGTCCGGTAATCAAAATTTACTTGAGTAAAAGTACAAAAGTATTGGCATCAAAATGTACTTAAAGTACCAAAAGTAAAAGTACTTATTGTGCAGAATGTCCCATTTCACAAGTTCTAAATGTATAAAAGATCATTTGAAAATAGCAGATCTACAAGCTCACAATGCGTCGCGATGCGACGCATTGTGAGCTTGTAGATCGGCTATTTTCAAATGGCCGAAATGTATATAGGGTTGAAGTGGTTAATGTATGTTTTGTGATAATAATCTAAATCAGCAAATTAACTAGTAACTAAAGTTGTCATATAATTGTAGTGGAGTAAAAGTACAATATTTGCCTCTGAGAAAAAAAAGTGTACTTGAGTACAGTACTTGTGTAAATGTACTTAGTATACAGCTCTGTAGATTTCGACAAACATGGAAAAATAACAGATATACAAGCTCACAACACGTTGTGATGCAACGTGTTGTAAGCTTGTAGATCTGCTATTTTGCAGCTGAATTAAAGCTACTAGGCCAGTCAGTGTAAGTCAGGAAGGATGTCAGTTTGGGAACGCATGATGTCATGTCTGGTTATTATGTAATACCCGTTGTACTAGTCAGAGGACTGGTTGTACCCGCTGGCAGATAATCCAGTGTGGTACTGTACCCACCATCATCATCATCATCATCATCACAGTACTCAGAGAGGCAGGTTTATGATGCACTGGCATCTCCATAATGTGGGTATTAACCCATTAACTCTCTCAGTGCCACAAAACGATTTTCTGGAGTTTTTTTCTGAATGCCCTCAGTGCCAAGAACGAAAAATCCAGAGTTTAAAAAAATATATATATATTTTATTATTTATATATTTTTTTAAAAGAATGTTCAGAAGCCAAGATATCGTGATCCGAAGATTTGCTGCTCCATTCACTTCTTGTTTAACTTATTACTGAAAAAGGCTGTATCTCGGCTCCTGAGCACTTTTCTTTTACTTAAAAAAATAATAATTGCTGGCACAGTATGAACATATTTTTTTATTTCATTGGCACTGAGAGAGTTAAGACCGGGAAAGCAACCACTTTATCCATTATTTTATACGTTGGCTATTCAAAAATAGCAGATCTACAAGCTGTCCATGTAGATCTTCTATTTTTGAAAAATCATGAAAATGTGTGCAAATCTTTGAATATATACATTTTTAAAGCAAACATTTGTAACTTCGGTCTGTGCTTCTGGGGGTCCCAGGGACTATTTTGAGATGTGGGTCCGCGCCCAAATACATATAATTTTGGGTGGTCCTTGACATGGAAAAGTTGGAGCACCACTGATATAGAAACATACTGTTAGGATTTAGAAAACATTTGTATAGATATGTATTTGCCCGCGGACCCCCCCCCCCATCTCAAAATATGTTTCGTTCCAGGGCCCCCCAGAAGCAAAGATTTGAGTTGCAAATGTTTGCTTTAAAAATATAAATATATATTCAAAAGATTTGCAAAAAGATGCATCTGGACACAGACAGACAGACAGACAGACAGACAGACAGACAGACAGACAGACAGACAGACAGACAGACAGACAGATGTGTGGACTGGATTCTCAGTTCTGCACAAAATGCTGGTCCATACAGTATACAGTTTATACAGTATGTAATGGTGTACGAATGCCAGTTCCTGAACACACTACATACATGCAGTTAACAGTAACAGCCTGTAGGAACACACTACATCAGGGGTCTTCAACAGGGGGTCCGGGACCCCTAGGGGGTCCTCAGAGTTACTACAGGGGGTCCGCCAAATCTTTATGTGATAGGATGGTTTATTTTTACATTAACCACTTGAACCCTAGCATCTCTTTTCTGAGGAAAACTTTAGCCAAAAATAGCCGATCTACAAGCTCACAACGCCTCGCGCTGCTTGTAGATCGGCTATTTTTGGCAAAGAATTATAGGTGTAGAGGGGGAAAAGAGCAGCAAAGGTTTATCTGAAACACAATGTTATACAATACAGAGTAGGGGGTCCCTGCTTCATCTCTCTCTCAGCTAGGGGGTCCTTGGCCTGAAAACGTTGAAGACCCCTGTTCTACATACAGTATAGCAGTAGCAGCCCGTATGAACACACTACACATACAGTAGCAGTATACTAGCAGTCAGGATCATATTTATAGCATGAAACACCAGAGACAGAGAACAGGAGCATCCCAGGTCAGCCCCACATCCACAGCCCAGGAATAGAACACAGTCACGCTGACATGAGGGGGCGCCAGAGAGACACAAATACCACTGACACATACATACAGTATATTATACCATGGAATCCAGAACCACCCTTACATGTCAGCAGTGGTGGGAAAAGTACTCAAATTCTTTACTTAAGTAAATCAATACTGCAATATTAGAAATACTCTGTTACAAGTAAAAGTCCATCATTCAAAATTTACTTGAGTAAAAGTACAAATGTATTGGCCTCAAAATGTACTTAAAGTACCAAAAGTAAATGTACAAAAATATTTGAAAATAGCCGATCTACAAGCTCACAACGCGTCGCGATGCGACGCGTTGTGAGCTTGTAGATCTGCTATTTTCTAATAGCCTATGTATAAAATAGGGCTAACGTGGTTAATGGATGTTTTATGATGTAATAATTTATATCTGAAAAGTAACTAAAGTTTCCAAATAATTGTATTGGGGTAAAATATTTGCCTCTGAGATGTAGTGGAGTAGAAGTAAAAGTATTGGAAATTGGAAATACTCAAGTAAACTAATACAAATACCTCAAAATTGTACTTAAGTACAGTACTTAAGAAAACGTACTTAGTTACTTTCCACCACTGCATGTCAGGAACATGGAAAAAGAATACCCTGTGTTCCAATGGTCCCGCTTATGTCACCAGGATCGAGTTCCCAATGCAGCTACGCCCATATATGGAGTAAGTTGTCTAACATCAATATGTCGTCATGGCATCAGGAGCAAACAAATCAGTCAGCTCCATATATGGGCACAAAAGGGGCATGCACACGCACACACACTTTCAAAATGGTTTCAGAAAAGAATAATTATAAAAATCGCAGATCTACAAGCTCACAGTTCTTGTAATTGCACATTGACTATTTTCTCTACTTCTGGTGACACTCTTATAGATGAAGTGAAGGGCATTCATTTATGAAAAGAACAAAACAAAAAAAAACAATACGTAGATCTATACGTTGTATTAACGTTGTGCCAAGAGAGATTAAATGAATGAGGGAGTATGGAGCAGGAGTACATTTCCCCTCAGGGTGCTGAGTCATCTAACTTACTGAACCATGCAGCACTTTTTCAACAACTCCCCCCACCCCCCACCCCCCACCCCGGCCCCCAAACAGTGGTGGACAAAGTACTTCTACCTCAGTACCTCCTGGTCAAATATCACTATAACTACTAAGTGAAAAGTTGCTCAGTCAAATGTGTTTGACTCTCAACGCCTCGCGCTGCGAGGCGTTGAGAGCTTGTAGATCGGCTATTTTTGGCAAAGAGGCTATAGGTGTAGAGGGGAAAAGAGCAGACTAAGTACAAAAAAACGTAATATGAAACACGTTGTATACAATATAGAGTCGGGGGGTCCCTGCTTCATCTCTCTCTCTCAGCTAGGGGGTCCTTGGCCTGAAAACGTTGAAGACCCCTGCACTACAGCATATGGTTCTCAAAGTGGGGTCCGGGGACCTCCATGGGGGTCCTTGTGGGGTGAACACTGTGAACTTGTACATCTGCTATTTTTGACCAGCTTTGAAAAATCTTGAAAGTGTTTGAAAAAGTTTGAATATTTTTTTTTCTTTTTTTAACACACAAATCTTCTCTCTTGGGGGTCCCTGGCACAAAACTTGTGGCCAAATACATATCTTTTTAGGGGTCCTTGACAGGCACAAACATTGTTGAGAACTACTGTACTACAGTAAATGTACTGGGTTACTGTGGAGGAGCAAGACTTTACCTTATCAAGAGCCTCTCTGTCCAACAGGTCCTGAACCGCCAGGAGCTTGATGCTGAGAGAGAGAGAGAGAGAGAGAGAGAGAGAGAGAGAGAGAGAGAGAGAGAGAGAGAGAGACAGACAGAGAGAGAGAGAGAGAGAGAGAGAGAGAGAGAGAGAAAACAATGAGAGAGAGATGGTTAAACAAGTGTGAAGTGCTGATGTAATATCATGTCATAATTATACTCTGTCTCTTTCCGACAAGAACTGAACACGGTCAAGTTACCAAAACGTGTGGCCTGGTGTCAGATAGATTGAATGAACAAGCGACACCACCATACAAAGACATGTGACACCAGGCTTCAGGGTCGTTGTGCATTATTCACTCACTCACTCATTCAAGGTGTATTCATTCTCTAAATTACACTGAGTCGTTAAACTAATTTACAGTGTCGTCCAGTAATACAATGTATTCAACAACATGGATGTTGAAAATAAATTACAATTTTAGAAATTGGGGAAAATAAAAGGCATTACATGTAAGATATAAAAGTTACAGATAAGAAACCAAGACACATTTAACTCTCTGCCTGCCTCTCTCTTATCAAAAACAAAATAAAAACAAATCCTAAATTATTCTTTATTTTTTTGTTTTTTCCGTTTTTCAAAAAGAACCAGGAGATAACATTTTCCAAAAAGTTGCTGCTCCATAAACTTCAATGTTAAAAAATAAACAGAGAAATAAATTAACATTTTGTTTTACCATGTAAACTGCTGGCAGTTTTTGAGTACTATTTTTGAAAAACCCTGGCAGTTTAAGAGTGGAAGGGTTTGTATCTGATAAAATGAATATCAAATATCTAAATACTGAATCAAGCAACGTAAAACCTATCTGGGGTGAAACAACAAAACAGCACCCTTTAACAGCACAGATCTCATATAGGGGTCCATCCATGTCACAGCATCGTTATATGTCTTTGGCCTGGCAGCCAAATATATCATTAATTTGGGGGTCATTGACATGAAAAGGTTTGAGAAGCAGTGGCCTTCTAGACCCTAATGCATACATGGGCAACTGGCGGCCCGGGGAGCCACATGCGGCCCCCACCTTCACTTAATGCGTCCCGCAGGTTAATATCAGAATCCTGATGTATTATTGATTTCAGCTATAACAATTCCAAACATGCAAACATGACCCGCTTTAATTACTTCAGTCTATATTAGTAGCTTAATGACTAGTATTAAAAGTCTATTGTCTTTTTATTGTCTAATGTATTTGTATCTAAGTTCATAAAGTTAACATAAGTATAACTAAATGCATTTGAAATTATATTAAAATGTTACTTTTCAGGATTCTATTTAAAAAATAGCACAAAAAAAAACAGGATTCCAATTCAAAAATAGCAGAAATGTGAACAAAAATAGCAAAAATAGCAGATCTACAAGCTCAAACTGCGACGCGTTTTGAGCTTGTAGATCGGCTATTTTTGCTATTTTTGTGTGACATAGAATGGCGAAAAGTTAAAATACGGAGATAAGAGGCGTCTGCCCGACAGTATATGCAATGTGGCCCTCTGGAGTGAGTGTGGAAATATAGTGGCCCCTCTGCATCATCAAAGTTGCATCACCACCCCTGTACTAATGCACATCAAACTTTGGGGTCCTTGAAATGAAATACAATTTTGCTGATAATAATGAATGAGTCAGTGCATTCTGCGGCTCTAACAGCACTGTGGGGAGAGGGAATCAAACTGCTTTGTTGACAACAACAGTGTAGGAGAAACACTGGGGCTTCCCAGCAGCACACCTGGGCCAAAGCGCACTAAATATGACTCATCACTTTCTTCCTCCCTCGGGGGGAGAGAAGAACTGCAAACATTTCAGCCTGGAAGGATCTTCCTGTGTGAGAAAGCTGTGGAAAAGTACACTTACTCCAGTACTGTACTTAAACCATTGAGACCTGGAACGCATCTGTGTCATTTTTTAATTTGGCTATTCAATTAATTTGCCTTTTAATTGGTTAAAACTGGTTAAAACTGGTTAAAACTGGTTTACCTGGTTTAAAACTGGTTTTAACTGGTTAAAACTGGTTAAAACTGCCTTTTATTTGGCTATTCTATTAATTTGAAAATGCGTCAAAAAATGCATGAAAATCTTCGAATATATATTGTTTAAAGCAAACATTTTTAACTCTATTCTTTGCTTCTGGGGGGGTCCCCGGAACAACATATTTTGAGATGGGGATCGGCGGCCAAATACACATAATTTTGGGGGTCCTTGACATGAAAAAGTTTGAGCACCACTGATATAGAAACATCCGTTTTTCATTTAGATTTAGAGGGCATTTGTAGAATCGGCTTCAGGTCTTAATGGTTTAAAGGAGTAGTTCACCTCCAAACATTACTTTTTTTCTGTCTATTAGTCACCCCATGGAGACTTGAATTCATGAACATTTTTTAGTTTTTTGTCTCATTCCTAATATGAGATACCCAATAATTTGATGACCGGCAGCGGTTCCGGTAGGAGACACAAAGACATCAAATTATTGGCTTAGGAATGCGACAAAAAAACAAAAAAATACCCATGAATTCAGACGCATTGTGAGCTTGTAGATCTGCTATTTTCAGAAGATTTTTCATACATTTGAAAACTTGTGAAATGGGACAATTATGTATACTGAGTACTTTTTACTTTTGGTACTTGAAGTATGTTTTGATGATGCCAATAGCTTTGATACCAGACTTGTGACAGAGTACTTCTACATGGTGGTATTGATGCAGATTGTGAGTGCAGTATTCCTGTGAGAAGCTGTGAATGAGAGGACTTTAGACTGCTGTGCAGTGCAGCGCAGTGCACAGCCAGCGTTGCCAGATTTTGCCAGAGATAGAAATAAGCAACCACGAAAACAAGCCCAAAAGAAGCGACTATACGACACACGAGCGCTTTATAAACCTGACTAAAAAGGTGACTAATGTGGAATATTTTTGAAACATTTTACCCAAACCCAAATCTGGTTGGTATGGGGGGTCCCTGGCACAAAACATTTTGAGATGGGGGGGTCCAAATAAGCAACTACACTTTAGAAACAAGCAAAAAAAATACGCAACCCAAAGTCGCTTATAATAAGCGGACATGGCAACCCTGTGCACAACTAACTCCTCCAGCTATGAACTGAATAGATTAGTGCACAGGGCGAGAGAGAGAGAGAGAGAGAGAGAGAGAGAGAGAGAGAGAGAGAACAAGAGAGAGAGAGAGAACGAGAGAGAGAACGAGAGAGAACAAGAGAGAGAAAGAGAGCAAGAGAGAAAGAGAGAGAGCGAGAGAGAGAGAGAGAGAAGCTTTACAAGCCAATAAACATTTATCTGTTTACCTTCAAATCGTTTTCCGGGCCGCTAGTCAGCACCAATAAAAAAAGAGAATGAACTGCAAAGCGATATAAAGTGCCTGGCCGGGCACCCCGAGCTCCCATCTTTCATTTTCAATAGTTTTCTTAATAAACTCCTATGCCTATATCGCCATTCACCATAAAAGCCAGCAAATCCTTCATTTCACTGAAGGGAAGCACAACTCATGCTGCAACAGCAGCAAGGAACATTCTCTCTGATTTGGTGCAAAGGCATCCAAGTTACAGTACAGCTCCAAATAGGTTATCCCACTAGAACCTGGCGGGAACGCGTAATCGGTGTCATTTTTAGAATGTATTTGGCTATTCAAAAATAGCAGATCTACAAGCTCGTAGCGCGGCACCGAGTGCCGCGCTACGAGCTTGTAGATCTGCTATTTTTGAAAAATCTTTGGATATATATATATTTTTAAAGCGAGGGAGGTCCCTGGAACAACATATTTTACACATTTTATATATATTATATAGTTGAAAAAATATATATTCAAAGATTTGCACAAAATTAATGTTCACGATTTAATGAGCTATGAGCTTGTAGATCTGCTATTTTTTAGTAGCCAAAGAAATCAATGTTAAAATGACACAGATGCGTTCCCGGTCTTAATGGGTTATACAAGGAAAACACAGGAGATTAAGTGAGAGTGGGAGATAAAGAGCCTAAAAAAATCACTGATTGCTTCAGTGCCAGGAAGGGATAAAAATGATCCTTGACCGCGTGCGCGCGCACACGCACACACACGCACACACACACACACACACACACACACACACACACACACACACACACACACACGCACACACGCACACACACACACACACACCTCTGCAGCACCGAGCAGAGAGGAGTTCTGCTGCAATGTAATGAAAGCTAAGCCAGAGGCAGTGAATTAACAATGAACCAACAACCTTTGACCAGCTAATCTAAAATAACACACACAACACAACACAGTGTTCTAGTGGAGAGGCTTACTCTGCTGTTATAAAAGCACTTTATATACCCATCCATCCATACACACACACACACACGCATTCTAATTCACAAACACTGCTGTTTCTGACATCACAAATCAGACATTAACCAGAATGGTGTTTGCATATTGTCAACGTCGGACAGAAACATTGTATCTTCATATTTCTATATTTTAACCCATTAAGACCGGGAACGCATCTGCAGTGGTGGAAAGTAACTAAGTACATTTACTTAAGTACTGTACTTAAGTACAATTTTGAGGTATTTGTACTTTACTTGAGTATTTCCAATTTCCAATACTTTTACTTCTACTCCACTACATCTCAGAGGCAAATATTGTACTTTTACGCCACTACATTTATTTGAAAACTTTAGTTACTACTTACTTTGCAGATATACATTATTATATCATTAAACATACATTAACCACTTTAGCCCTATTTTATACATAGGCTATTTGAAAACAGCCGATCTACAAGCTCACAACGCGTCGCATCGCGACGCGTTGTGAGCTTGTAGATCGACTGTTTTCAAATATTTATTACATTTTGATGCCAATACTTTTGTACTTCTACTCAAGTACATTTTTAATTCTGGACTTTTACGTGTAACAGAGTATTTCTATATTGCAGTATTGGTACTTTTACTTAAGTAAAGAATGTGGGTACTTTTTCCAACACTGAGCATCTGTGTCATTTTTAGATTTCTTTGGCTATTCAAAAATAGCAGATATACAAGCTTTGCTTCTGGGGATTCTAATGTCTTAAATCCGTTTTCTGATAAACTTATGTCACTATATCAGCGGTTCTCAAACATGTCAAGGACCTCCAAAATGGTATGTATTTGGCTGCGGACCCTCCATCTGAAAATGTTTTGTTCCATGGGGGACCCCCCAGAAGCAAAGGAAAAAAAGCAAAAAAAATTATATTCAAAGATTTGCACACATTTTCACGATTAAAATAAATAAATAGCAGATCTACAAGCTCATAGTGCGGCACTGAGCTTATATATATCTGCTATTTTTGAATAGCCAAAGTATAAAATAATGGTTAAAGTGGTTACACAGATGCGTTTCCGGTTTTAATGGGTTAACACATGTACAGTATGCCCCATAGGACGCTATCGAGCAAAAAGGAGTGAAAATAGCCGATCTGCAAGCTCACAACACGTCACAATGTGACGTGTTGTGAGCTTGCACATCGGCTATTTTCACTATTTTTGAAAAATGCTGAACGGACGGTTTTCAGCTATATGTGACACGCCCCAAAGTATAGGAACGGGCAGGTTAAGCGTGGTCAAGTTGAGGTTTTATGAATATTTAACCAATGAAAACAAGAGCTAATAATAAATTGGATCCATTGAAACATTATTTCCCGAAAAGTAACAGTTTTGGATACACATGACAAGCCTTTTATCATTTTTAATCTAGCACTTTTTTCTTAATAAAGTTGGTTCCTTTGCTTTTTGTAAAGTGACTTTGTGTACTTTGGGAAAAGCACTAAAGAAATCTGAGCTATTATTATTATTATTTAATTTACAATTGTTGCTGATGATTTTTTTATTAGCACAAAGAGTTAAAAACAGAAGAAAAAAATACATAACCATGTGGTGCAGGAGCAGTGTAGAAGCCTAGAGGCTTATAGACAGCTTCCCCTAGTTTGTAGAATCAAAACAATTACATCAAACCTAAAAAAGTATACATATTATTTAGAAAATACCAGTAATAATTCAAGAGATATGTGTAAATATAAACACGCGCACACGCACGCACACGCTGTAACGGTTTCCACTGAATTGGTTAATCTGTATTCGGGGTGCCAGGTAGACTCTGTCTACCAGAGAAATAATACTCCTTATTTCTCCTTTTTTTGTATTTAGTGAGTTCTTCCTCATCTGAGTTGTTAACCATTAGTGAAACCACACAAAGGACTTATATATAAAATATAAACCCTTTTGTCATTGAGAATAAACCAACAAACACACGTTTTAAGTTCAGTTGCAATTGTTTTAGTGAAGAAAGGGGATATTCAACACACAAAGCAGTTCCTTAAACTCAATTCATTCACCAAAATGAACCAAAAGCCAACCAATTGATCATCACTTTCAAAAAGAACAAAAAAGAAACAAAATATAATTCACAGAATGAAAGAACCCGGGTTATAAGGGTAACCCCTCGTTTTTGACGCTAAACCACAATTCAATGGATTATCATCAGTTTACAACAGCGCACAACACAATGCCATCATACACCAAGTTATTGGATAGATAAAGTCATGTACCACGGGCTTTAATAGTCCGTGCCCGGTCCTTAATACGAACGCAGCACGCAAGACGCAACGCAGCGCACGTTATAGTTAAGTCCTCTTCACCGAATTGCTCGGCTGTTTGTTTAGTTTCCCCAACCAATAAACAAAGAAAACAAAATCTCCCCAAAACAAAAATAGGCCTATGAGCTCAAATAATACGTGAATACCAGTACAGCAGGCAGCGGAGGTGATCTGGAACGGTTCCCTGCGTGTCAGTGACGGTCAGTCACAACAAACACTCTGTTTGTTTAGCAGGAACGGCCAGAATGCGGGGACTCGCAGCGTCGTTCAGGATCCGATGGCGAGGTGTGTGGCTCCTTCTGGCGAGGGATCAACGTCCATTTCTCGGAGGGCTACGAACACTTTTTTCGGTCTAAAACGGACGGTGCTAACACTGAGGGAACGAGGGGCTGACTTCCTCGTCCTCCACACTTCCCACGCTCACTCTCTCGCACCGCAGGTGCCAGCACCGGGGCATTTAATGACAATGGGGTGTCAACGGGGTGATTGACGGGCGGCTCGCGGTCCATTTCGGGCCGTTGTGTAACAGGCGGCTCGCGGACCATTTCGGGCCGTCACACTCCTCCCCCCCTGAAAAAAGGAAGGTATTATCCTTTCGTTTCTATTCATTTATTTTCCATACTGTTTGGGACTCCTTTTCCTTAACTGGTAGCGAACAGTAGGAACCTTAGCCACCAGCAAACTTTCCTCCTCCTCATCCTCCTCTTCATCTGTATTCACAGGATTCTCTGAGGAGAAAGCAACTTTAGGTTGTGAGACTTCTGGGTCCGGAAAGCCAAGGAAAGTCTCCTCGTCGCTTTCCTCCTCAAAGATATCCAGAACTTTGCGTCGTTCCAGCTCCTCCATTTCCTCTGCCGAGGGGTAACAGGCCTTAAGGCGTGAGACATGGACAACACGCATGTCTTCACCTGTTTCTTCCTTCACCGCTCGGTAGTTCAGAGGGCCCAGCTGCTCCACAATCCTATATGGACCTTGCCATTTAGGGGCAAGCTTGGCTGTGAAGGATTTTTCTTTCTTAGAATACGGATGAGATCTTAACCACACCCGATCACGCATCTGAAGTTCCCGTCTCTTCTTGTCATAGTTCCGCTTCTGTTTAACTCTGGCTTTTGTCAGATTCTTGTCGACCAGAGCCTTCAGGTCATGAAGCTGAACTACCTGGTCATAACAAGCAGAGTCTGGAGTAGCATTCTGGGGTTGTAGAACCAGATCCAAGGGTCCGCGAAGAGGACGGCTTAGGTTCAACTCCGCAGGTGTGACACCAATGGACTCTTGCACTGCAGAATTAAGAGCGAAGCGGAATTCATGAAGGTGCTGATCCCAGTGTTTGTGCTGGGTCCCTACGTAAGAGGCAATCATTGTCTTCAGAGTGCGATTCACTCTCTCGGTGAGGTTCGTTTGAGGGTGATAGGCTGTGGTCAGCTTGTGCTTCAAGTTCCACCGTTCGCAGGTCTCCTTGAAAAGGTCTGAGACAAATTGGGAACCTCTGTCTGAAAGAATATATTCGGGTACCCCCCAGCGCGTCAAGATCTCCCTTGTTAGGAGGTTAGAGACCGTCTTTGCTGTGGCCTGGCGAAGTCCAAAGAGCTCCACCCACTTGGAGTAGTAATCGACAAAGACAAGTAAGTACTCGTTTTGCTTGGAGCTCCGAGGGAATGGTCCCATTATATCCACTCCTAACATTTCCCAAGGTTGGGAGACAATCGTTTGCTGCAACATGCCAGCAGTCTTCCGGCCTTCAGGCTTGTACATTTGACAAACCGGACAGTTTTTGGTGTAGGTCTTAACATCCAGGCTGAGGTTTGGCCAGTACAGTAAGCCTTGCAGTCGTTTGTAGGTTTTGAATCTGCCCAGATGACCTGCTATTGGGTGTTCATGAAAGTGTTGTAAGAGTGATTTACGGAAAGGTTTTGGCATGTAAACTTGGTAGAGGGTTCTGTGGGGTAACTCCAACACACGGTAGACTTTGTCTTCAATTATGGTCAACTTTGTGGTCGAGTTGATGATCTGTTCTCCATCATCCAGGATTTCCTGGTAGATGGCCTGTATTTCAGGATCCTCCTGTTGGGCTTTCCAGACAGTCTCGTCTGAGACAGGGAAGTCATCCTTGGGTGAGTCCCGTTGGCTAGACATGACCGTAGCACAAGTAGGTTGAGATCCAGGGTTGACATAATCTACCGGAGCTCTTGATAAAGCATCCGGGACCGTGTTGTACTTCCCCTTCCTGTACTCTACTGCAAAGGTGAATTCTTGTAAGCGGAGCGCCCATCTGATGAGTCTGGTACTGGGGTTGTGTGTTTTGAACACCCACACAAGGGAAGAATGGTCAGTGACGACAGTGAAGAACCTGCCTTCAAGATAGTATCGCCACTTTTCAAGAGCCCATACAACAGCAAGACATTCCTGCTCGGTTGTTGAGTAGTTACGTTCAGCGCTGTTCAGGGTTCTACTGGCAAACGCCAAAACTTCTTCAGTACCAAGTCCAGTCCGTTGAGCAAGCACTGCCCCTAGCCCTACATCGCTGGCATCTGTGTATACCACAAAAGGTAGTTCAAAGTTTGGGTGTCCTAGTATTGGTGGGGTGACAAGATGGTTTTTAAGGGTGTCGAAGGCAGCCTGACACTCCGCCGTCCATTTAAACTTTGCCCCCTTCCGCTTCAAGGCATTCAGAGGGTCCGCTATCCGGGAGAAATTTGGCACATACCGGTGGTACCAACCGGCCATACCTAGAAATCTTTGGAGAGCCTTGAGGTTTGAAGGTACAGGCAGGTCCTGGACTGCTCTGATCTTTCCAGGATCCACCTCGATTCCTGTGGCAGACACAATGTGCCCAAGGAACTTCAGTGAAGTCTGGCAGAAGTTGCTCTTTTTCATGTTGACAGTTAAGCCAGCGTCCCTTAGTTTGTCCAATACTTCCTGGAGGTCTTGTGAATGTTGCTCTCTGGTTTGTGAGTAAATGATTATATCGTCAAGATAAACAAAGCACTTTTTCCCCTTCAGCTCACCCAAAGCCGTCTCCATAAGTCTTTGGAAAGTGGCAGGGGCATTCTTTAGCCCGAATGGCATAACCTTGAATTGGAAAAGGCCTTCTGCACAAACAAATGCAGTCATGTCACGGCTAGATGGATCCATTTCAACCTGCCAATAACCACTATTGAGGTCAAGGGTGGTAAAGATGACTGAACCCGACAAGGAGTCCAAGATTTCATTTATGGTAGGCAGAGGGTAAGCATCATTCTGGGAAACACTGTTCAACTTCCTGTAGTCCACACAGTACCTGTAATCTCCTGTCTTCTTGGGGATAAGGACCACAGGTGAAGCCCAGGGAGACATTGACCGTTCAATTATGTCATTGGCCAGCATATCCTGTAGGAGTCCATGTTGGATGCTGTACTTAGCTGGAGACAACCTGTATGGTTTCTGCTTGATGGGCATGTCATCTTGTGTAAGATGTATTTTATGCTTCAAGAGTCCAGTGCGTCCCAGCAGTGATGTACATACATCAGAATTCCTACGCAGCTGTTCCAACAACTTCAACTCTTCGGACTGTCTCAACTGAGCTCTCTTTACTGCGAGTTCAAGTGGATCCTCAACTGGTTTGTCCTGGTTGGGCAGAAAGGGAGCAACAGCAGAAAAGAATGCGACAGTGGGCCGCCAATCCTGTAGCTTTGCCCCTTCTGACAGAAAAGAGTACTTCTTGCCTGGGTGGTGAGGGAACCAGTAATAGTTGTGAGTGATATCCATCTGGATTCCACTGAGGTACATGAAATCAAGTCCCAACACCGCAGGAAAAGCAAGAAATTTGGAACCTAGGATCACTGAAGGGATTACATAAGACAGATTATCAAGACGAAGTTCAACCTCACACCATCCAAGTGGTTGTTTGGGTTCACCATCAGCCAGATACAAAGGACCTTCGATCCAAGGTTGTAGTTTTTGATTTTTGCCCCTCACTTCATTCCACAACTGTTCATTGAGTAGGGTGAACGATGATCCAGTGTCCAGGATGGCCTTTCCTGTCCACGCTCCTACTGACAGTGGTAACACCAGCTGACGTGGTATGGGTCGATGGGGAGGGACTATGGAAGGATGGACATAAGCATTTCCTCTGGTTCTTTCTGGCTGAGATAAAGCACTTATGGTAGGTTGGTTTGCCTGTTGCTGAGAGTGAGGATTGGATGATTGGCTTTTATTGGAGGACTTATTGGGGTTTCTGGGGTGCAGAGAGTAACAAGTGTCCGGGGAATGTCCCTTCTTGTTACATCTCCAACAGAATAGTCCAACATTGGATGCAGACTCGGACTGAGGTGCTTGACTTTGGTTGGTTTGGGTGGGTTGGGTGGGTTGCTTGGTTTGCGGCTTGGTTGAGGGCTTGGTGCGCAGTTCGTATTGTTGTTGACATTCTCGGTCCTTTTCGAACTGCTGCCCCAGCCGAACAAGGGCATCAACCGTAGTTGCTCTCTCTCTGAGTTGGCTGGCAAGAAGAGGGTTGATATTTTTGAGAATCAACTTGATTACCTCATCCTCCTGTATGTCTGTCTTCCAGCGTCTGCACAGTGAGTGGTAGCTGTACGCAAAGTCTCGAATACTCTCCTTCTCGCCTTGAACTCGATTTCTGACTCTGTCGGCCAGCTCATCAGTATAGTCTTCAGACAAGAAAGCAGAAGAAAACTTGTTCTCAAAGCCAGCCCAAGAGTGAGTGTTCAAGCGTGCCACATTCCACCAATCTCTAGCGGTTCCATGAAGCACATTTCTTAATGTGGCAAGCAATTCGTCATCCGCTAGAGGATTGAGAGCCAAGAAATCGCGACACCTCTCAAGGTAAAGGAGGGGATCAGAGCTGTCATCCTTCTTCCCAAAAGAAGGAAATTCCAATTTAATTGGCCGTACAGGGCGTCTATACCCATCGGTATGAGCAGACGTATGAGTAGATGAACCAGGAGGAATTGCAGAGGTGGTAGGTAAAGGACTAAGGAAGGAATGGGTTTGAGGACCAGGATGCATGGTGGACTGCATCTGGGAAGGTGTGGTCTGGGCAGTAGTAGTCACCATAGAAGCTGTGTGTTGTGATGTTTGCCGGAGTGTGGTCATGTCGACAGACATGTCCTTTACCATTTTACCACATTGTGTAAGCTCCGCCTGTAAATGGTCAACTGAATTAATCAAAGGAGTAGTGGTCGCTTTGATTTCCTGAAGAAGCGCTTGGTGGTGGTTCTGTAAGCGCCACTGAACGGCAGTGGTGAGTTGTGTTCTGTGGTAGTCAAATTGTTTGTCCATATAATTGGTTATTTCATCCCTTCCCTTCTCATTGAGTGGTGTTAAGTTGTTAGACAGTGCGTCCATGGCATTCTTAATCTCCTTGATGAGTGTTTCTAGTTTGTGTTGATTTCTATGCAGACTGCTTACATCATCCTGAATTCTGAGTAATATCCATGAAGGTGTGAAAGTACGTGGTTGCTGTTGTCCAGGTGGCAGATTGCGGTGTTCAGTTAAATTAACGAGATCCATGTCAAGTACGGTATGGCTAGTTAGCATTCCTTCCTCCTGCACATCCACAGGGATCTGACCATCTCCAGTTTGAGTCACAGCAACAGGTTCCACATTGCCTTCCTCCTCAGACTCAGTTTCGGTTTCAGGTTCAGGTTCACTTGGTGCATTGGCTCCATTGGTTTCTGGTTCATTGATTGGCTGATTGAGTGGGTTTGGTTCTGTGTTTTCCAGGTTGGCTCCATTGATTGATTGATTGATTGGGGTTGGCTCCAGGTTGGCTCCATTGATTGATTGATCGACGGTGTTTGGCTCTGGGTCCATGTTTGGTTTTATTATTCTCAATGTTTTATTGGTCCCATCTGGGGTGCCACTTTTATGTAACGGTTTCCACTGAATTGGTTAATCTGTATTCGGGGTGCCAGGTAGACTCTGTCTACCAGAGAAATAATACTCCTTATTTCTCCTTTTTTTGTATTTAGTGAGTTCTTCCTCATCTGAGTTGTTAACCATTAGTGAAACCACACAAAGGACTTATATATAAAATATAAACCCTTTTGTCATTGAGAATAAACCAACAAACACACGTTTTAAGTTCAGTTGCAATTGTTTTAGTGAAGAAAGGGGATATTCAACACACAAAGCAGTTCCTTAAACTCAATTCATTCACCAAAATGAACCAAAAGCCAACCAATTGATCATCACTTTCAAAAAGAACAAAAAAGAAACAAAATATAATTCACAGAATGAAAGAACCCGGGTTATAAGGGTAACCCCTCGTTTTTGACGCTAAACCACAATTCAATGGATTATCATCAGTTTACAACAGCGCACAACACAATGCCATCATACACCAAGTTATTGGATAGATAAAGTCATGTACCACGGGCTTTAATAGTCCGTGCCCGGTCCTTAATACGAACGCAGCACGCAAGACGCAACGCAGCGCACGTTATAGTTAAGTCCTCTTCACCGAATTGCTCGGCTGTTTGTTTAGTTTCCCCAACCAATAAACAAAGAAAACAAAATCTCCCCAAAACAAAAATAGGCCTATGAGCTCAAATAATACGTGAATACCAGTACAGCAGGCAGCGGAGGTGATCTGGAACGGTTCCCTGCGTGTCAGTGACGGTCAGTCACAACAAACACTCTGTTTGTTTAGCAGGAACGGCCAGAATGCGGGGACTCGCAGCGTCGTTCAGGATCCGATGGCGAGGTGTGTGGCTCCTTCTGGCGAGGGATCAACGTCCATTTCTCGGAGGGCTACGAACACTTTTTTCGGTCTAAAACGGACGGTGCTAACACTGAGGGAACGAGGGGCTGACTTCCTCGTCCTCCACACTTCCCACGCTCACTCTCTCGCACCGCAGGTGCCAGCACCGGGGCATTTAATGACAATGGGGTGTCAACGGGGTGATTGACGGGCGGCTCGCGGTCCATTTCGGGCCGTTGTGTAACAGGCGGCTCGCGGACCATTTCGGGCCGTCACAACGCGCACACACACACACACACACACACACACACACACACACACACACACACACGTGTATATGGCAGTGGTTTTCAACCTTTTTCATGCCAAGGACCCCTAAATTGATATACATTTGGCCGCGGACCCCCATCGGAAAATGTTGTGCCAGGGACGAAGTACAGATTTGAGTTAAAAATGTTTGCTTTTAAAAAATATATATATATTCAAGGCTGTGCACACATTTTCAAGATTTTTCAAAAATAGCTATTTTTGAATAGCCCAGGCTAAGTGGATAAAATTATTGTGACGTTATGTTAACACATTTTGCTGGGGACCCCCTGGTACCCCCTCAAGGACCACTGTGTTGACAACCGCTGGCATATGGTATTCGCAGAGTATAGGCAAGTCCATATGAAGAAATCTATCAGATCTATGAAAAAGTTTAATCTCCAACACAATGTTATACAATATGTATAGAGCTTCATCTGTCTCTCGGCTAAGGGGTCCTTGGCCTGAAAGAACATTGAGGACCCCAGGGCTTTAGAGTTCTTGGTGAGAGTTCTGTCTATTCTTGGGTACAGTCAGTGGACAGTCAGGGACAGAGTCTCATCATTGTCTGTGCTTGTTCTTCAGCTTCATGTCAGAGTGGAGAAAAACTTTCATAACCCCTGGACTAGTGCCTGACAACTTCATGCAGAACTTCACCAGGGGCTGTGTTTCATACGGGCAGTGGTGGAAAAAAGTACTCACATTTTAAAAAGTATCAATACTGCAATGTAGAAATACTCTACACAAGTAAAAGTCCAGAATTCAAAATTTACTTGAGTAAAAGTACAAAAGTATTTGTATTTAAAAGTACCAAAAGTAAAAGTACTCATCATGCAGAATGTCCCATTTCAAGTTTTCAAATGTATACAATTGTATACATATCTTTTGAAAATAGCAGATCTACAAGCTCACAATGCGTCACGATGCGACGCATTGTGAGCTTGTAGATCGGCTATGTTCAAATGGCCAAAATGTATATAGGGCTGAAGTGGTTAGTGTATGTTTTGTAATAATAATCAAAATCTACAGGCTACAGATCCTATAGCCAGCAAGGGCCGTAGCCCTGACAACAGACTAGGGCCCATAGCCTGTGTGGCCGCACACGAGCAGGAACTCAGAATCTCTGCTGTTATATGACAGAGTTGACACAAACGCAAATACAACTTAAATTCTGGGGGAAAGTGAAAAACGGGTCACGTCACCATCTCCATATGCTGATGGCCCATGCCCCGTGTGGAGGTTCAGATCAGTTGCTCAACCCACTGAGGAGAACCATGCGGAACAGACAGAATGACGGACCGACGCATTCTCACTCCCAAGACGGCAAACGGGTGACTTTCTTGGGGCGGATTTGACCAAACGACAAACTTTTGACTGGAACGTTTCTATTAGAATATCATTTTCTTCCCCCTTATTCGAGGAATATTCAAATATCGAATATTAATTTAGCAGCCCTACTCCACTTATACTGAACGCATTCCTTCACGGACCTCACCGTGTCCAGGGACCACCAGTTGAGCCCCCCCCCCCCTCCTGCAGTAAGTGTTTATATAATATAAGACAGTAAACAGCAGACTCAACGTGATATATATACAGTATGAGGATCCTTTAGCAGCGCTACTAGAAGGTCGTATATAGAGGTCAGTGGATCTATTTCCATCTGCAGATCCCTCCCCCCCCCCCCCTCCTTCAACCTTCAGAAAACACACCTCTGTTCCGTGCCGTTCCGCTACGCCTGCCTGCCTGCCCGCCCGTCCGCCTGGCTTGTGATGATGAATATGTATTAGCATTAGTATTAGCATGAGCAGAACCCTGTGATTCATGCAGGAATGCTACTGTTAACCCATTAAGACCTGGAACGCAGCTGTGTCTTTTTAAGATTTCTTTGGCTATTCAGAAAATAGCAGATCTACAAGCTCATGAGCTTGTAGATCTGCTATGTTTTGAACAATAGTGTTTTTTTTTGCAAATCTGCAAAAAAAATGTAATACATATGTTTTTAAAGTGAACATTTTAACTCAAATATTTGCTTCTGGGGGGTCCCTGGAACAAAATATTTTGAGATGGGGGTCCGCGGCCAAATACATATCATTTGGGGGTCCCTTGACATGGAAAAAGTTGGAGCACCGCAGATATAGCCAAACAACAACAACAATAATATGAATTTGGCCGCGGACCCATCCATCTCAAAACATTTAGTTCCAGGGACCCCCAGAAGCAAAGTTAAACGTTTAAAAGAACATATATTCAAATATTTGCACAAATTGTTAAGATTTTTCAAAAATAGCAGATCTACTCTACTCTACTCTACAAGCTCATGGTGCTCACTCGGTGCCGCACTATGAGCTTGTAGATCTGCTATTTTTGAAAAATGTGAAAATGTGTGCAAATATTTTACAAATGTCTTCTAAATCCTAACCGTTTATTGAAAACAACGTATGTTGGTATAATCAGTGCTTCAAACTTTTTCATGTCAAGGACCCCCAGAAGCAAAGATTTGACTTACAAATGTTTGCTTTAAAAGAATATATATTCAAATATTTGCACACATTTTTCACGATTTTTCAAAAAAATATCCAAATAAATCTTAAAATGACACCGATGCATTCCCGGTCTTAAAGTGTTAATAACTGGCAGGATTAACACCTCCGGTATAACTAAATGAACGCATTCCAAGTATGTTACTATTCCTTAATCCCTGAGACGTTATGCAATGAATAATAATAACCCTGTTCTTTATTTTTAGCCCATGCAGCCTGGGGGACTATGATTACATTCTTCAATCCACTTTCTTTTTTTCTCTCTCTTTGATAAGTACAGCGTTTATCTCTGTTATTTGTCTTTCTTTTGCCAAGTGAATACAACAGAATCACACACAGGACTACAACAATCCTAATCACTGGGTCTCCTCCTCTCTGTAATTACGTTATTGCTGTGGGGCAGAAACCGCTTATCTGCATATTTAAACTTTGTTTCTTTTTCGTAAATGAATGCTCTACTTCATCACACTGCAATTGTAACGCCCGGGATTCAAACCCGGGTCTCCCCCATGGAAAGCCAAACCATATACTGTATATACACATGGAGCTTCAGGCACAGGCGGAGTACAATAAAGTTTAATTGCACTATCCATCCACAGCAGTGGAACTATAAACTATACACACTATAGGATGCCAGGTCAACAATGATCTGTCTACATAACATGCTATCTGTTACATGTTAGCCTTAGCATAATCCTGCAGGCTCGTCCAGGCTAGGGGCTTAAAGGGTAAGACCACTTTGGTAGAGGTTTGGGTTGTGTAGTTACCTTGCCATGATGTAACTCTAAAGGTGGGCAAGAAATAAAAAATAATTGCTCCATTGATTAGAAATTGACAATTCAAAATATGCTCCTCATTGACTTACATTGTACGGTAAAACTGCTCTCAAAGCCACTCTTTTAGGACATAAACGAACACAAACAAAGTTGATTCAGACAATATAGAACATCACCAAACCCAGTACTGTTTTTTTTTTTTTATAAAAATGTCAACTTCCTGTTGATTTTGCCATTTTTAATAAGTAGAAAACCTGGACTGGATCGGCGGATCCGGATCCAGATCTTCAAATAGTAAAATCAACAGGAAGTTGACATTTTTATTAAAAAAACAAACAGTACTGGGTTTGGTGATGCTCTATATTGTCTGAATCAACTACGTTTGGGTTCGTTTATGTGCTAAAAGAGTGACTTTGAGAGCAGTTTTACCGTACAATGTAAGTCAATGAGGAGCATATTTTGAATTATCAATTTCTAATCAATAGAGCAATTATTTTTTATTTCTTGCCCACCTTTAGAGTTACATCATGGCAAGGTAACTACACAACCCAAACCTCTACCAAAGTGGTCTTACCCTTTAAGTGCTACGGGCTGAGGTGGAGTCTGAAGAGGTGGTGAGTCTTCAGATTACGGCAGAAGATTGGGAGTGAGTCTGCAGTTCTAACTGCAATGGGGAGTTTGTTCCACGGTTTGGGAGCCAGGAGGGAGAAAGGGCGTCCCTGTGTTACACTAGCTCAGGGGTCTTCAACGTTGTCAGCCCAAGGACCCCCTAGTTGTCTTTTTCCCCCCTCTACACCTATACCTCTTTGCCAAAAATAGCCGATCTAGCGAGCCAGGGTTGTATGGTTAGATCAGGGTTGAAGGTATGGCGGTGCCATACTTGCTTTGTAGGCCAACGTCAGTGTTTTGTAGTCTGTGCGAGGGGGGGGGGGGGGGGGGGGGGCGGCAGTAACTGGGAGCCAATGGAGGGAGCGGAGATGTGGGGGAGACGTTTAAAAATGCTGTCTGGTTGAAGACCATTTGGATCATAAGTGCACATGCCAGGAGGCCAGTAAGGAGAGAGTCACAGCAGTCAGGTTTTACTGATGTGATGTCTGGATAAGGAGCTGGGCTGACTCCTGGGTGAGGAAGGGTCTGATCCTTATACCCTGCAGCCAACCAATCAGCATGCAGCTTCTACAACACATTTAATTCACCCTGCAACTAACCGTTCAACTGGTCTGCCCCGCCCTACTCTACAGCATTATGTAATATAATACTGACTGACAGAGAGATAGAGAGAGACAGAGACAGAGACAGAGACAGAGGCAGAGACAGACAGACAGAAAATGCACAATTTGTATAGATTATGATAGTCTTCCCTCAAAGTTGCAATGTATTAACACATCTCTGAATACACTTTTATTTTATTCCTATATTTATATTCAATATTCATTTTTACACACATTGTTTTGTTCCACCTTTGCTTTGGAAACATAAACGTATGTTTTCTCATGCCAATAAAGCTCCTCTGAATTGAAAAGAATTGAGAGAGAGAGAGTGGTAGAGTGGCAGAGAGAGAGAGAGAGAGAGAGAGAGAGAACGAGACACACACACAGACAGAAAGAGCGAGCTAGAGTGATCACAGACAGTAATCTCATCATGGTGGTAATCAGACAGTGAGACACTGATCCTGTTTTGAGAACAAACAGGTCTGAGTGTCAGCCTTCAGAGTGTCTACACACACACACACACACACACACACACACACACACACACACACACACACACACACACACACACACACACACACACACACACACACACACACACACACACACACACACACACACACACACACACACACACACACACACGGGTTTAAATCCCAGTCTACCGTGACCTGACCTAAGTCAGTTTTTCCTCAAACTGTTTCACATCAAGGACCCCCAAAACTGACTCATACTGTACTGTATATTTTGTTCCAGGGAATACCAAGATTTAAGTGTTTTAAAAATATATACATTTTATTCACATCTTTTCACGTTCATGTTTTTTGAAAAACAGCCGATCTACAAGCTCAGAACGCGTCACAAAAACAGCCGAAGTATACATATAGGTCTACTGTGGTGGAACTGATGTGGATGCTATATTATTAACCCTTTAAGACCAGAAGCCGATTCTGCATGTCTCCTAAATCCCAACAGTTTTCTGAAAAAACGTATGTTTCTATATCAGTGGTTCTCAAACTCTTTCATGTCAAGGACCCCCAAAATGATCTGCTTTTGGCCACGGACCCCCCCCATCTAAAAATATTTTGTTCCAGGGACCCCCCAGAAGCAAGGATTTGAGTTACAAATGTTCGCTTTAAAAATATATATATTCAAAGATTTTCACAAATTTTCACAATTTCTTTTGAATAGCCAAAGTGTAAAATAATGCTTTTTAGCTCAAATCTAAAAATGACACAGATGCGTCCCAGGTGGTCTTAATGGGTTAAGTCATGTTGCTGTGAGGACCCCTTGGAACCTCCTTCACGGACCCCTAGGGGTCACCGGACCCCACTTTGAGACCCTCTGACCTAAGCAGCAGCAGCAGTGTGACTAACATGTCCTGAGTTTGTGTTTAGTCATGGATACATAACAGCCTGCCGTAGCTCACAGTCAGTGCTGCAGTGCTGCTCACCGTGCAGCAGATCTACAAGCTCGGTGCCGCGCTATGAGCTTGTAGATCTGCTATTTTTTTTTCAAAAAACTTGAACATTTGTGAAAATCTTTGAATATGTATATTTTTAAAGCATTTTCTTTTCTTCTTTTTATTACTTCTAAATGTTTTTATCCCACGATTTTGTAACCCTATTTTTCACCCAATGTCTATAAGCTTGTAATCCTGGGCGCTACTCTCCCACTGCCAGCCTGGGGAAAGCCCCGAACTGAGCTCATGATTCCTAAAGCATCATGAGGGGGGGGGGGGGGGGGGGGGGGGTGGAAACATGAATAAACGTACTAACATGTGACTGAATGACTGACCACAGAGACAAGCAGAAGAACATGAATATACGTCCTAACATGAGACTGAATGACTGACCACAGAGACAAGCAGAAGAACATGAATATACGTACTAACATGTGACTGAATGACTGACCGTAGAGACAAGCAGAAGCAGCACGTTCTCTGCTTCAGCATTTTGTGGGATTTAAGCGCAACCGTGAGGGGATGAGGACACAGGAAGTTACGCAACCACAGACGTTAAGGAGGAGGAGAAGGGGAGGTGACAGAGTGACAGGCTCACGTTACGTTAGAGGATTCACTAAATGAGAAGTGAAAAGCAGGGGTGGAAAAAGTACTTTTTTTTTTTACTTGAGTAAAAGTACCAATACCGCAATGCAGAAATACTCTGTGACAAGGATTAGTCCGGAACTCAAAATTCTTCTTATCATAATGTACTTAAAAGTACCAAAAGTAGAAAGTACTCATTATGCGGAATGTCCCATTTCACAAGTTTTCAAATGTACAGAAATCTTTTGAAAATAGCAGATCTACAAGCTCACGATGCGTCGCATCGCGACGCATCGTGAGCTTGTAGATCTGCTATTTTCAAATGGCCGAGATGTATGTAGGGCTGAAGTGGTTAATGTATGTTTTGTAATAATAATCAAATCTACAAAGTAACCAGTAACTAAAGTGTTCAAATAATTGTGATGGAGTAAAGGTATAATATTTGCCTCTGAGATGTAGTGGAGTAAAAGTACAATATTTGCCTCTGAGATGTAGTTGAGTAGAAGTAAAAGTACAGAAATACTCCAGGTAAAGTTAAAAAAAAGACCTCAAAATTGTACACACGTACAGTACTTGAGTAAATGTACTTAGTTACTTTCCACCACTGCAGCCTATATACTGCAGTGATTACTAAACGCTGTGTCATAAGACCAGCCTTGGGACACAACCACATATTTCAATACATGGTTGCTGGCAGAAACCACTCATCTCCATATTCTGACTATGTGGGTTTTTCTTGTAAATCAGCGTCCTACTAGATCACACTACATCGTCACACTAAAGCTTCAAAAGTAGCAGATCTGCGAGCTTCGAGCTTGTAGATCTGCTACTTTTGAATTTCCACAGAGACTGAGACAATATACAAATATACAAAAAGTCTATGTGTGCACTTGGTGGCATTGGTTAACATTTAACCCATTAAGACCTGGAACTGTGTCATTTTTAGATTTGAGCTAAAAAGCATTATTTTACACTTTGGGCTATTCAAAAATAGCAGATCTACAAGCTCATAGCGCGGCACCGAGTGCCGCGCTACGAGCTTGTAGATCTGCTATTTTTGAAAAATCGTGAAAATGTGTGCAAATCTTTGAATATATATATTTTTAAAGCGAACATTTTTAACTCAAATCTTTGCTTCTGGGGGGGTCCCTGGAACAAAATATTTTGATGGGGGTCCGCGGCCAAATACATATCATTTTGGGGGTCCTTGACATGAAAAAGATTGAGCACCACTGATATAGAAACATAGGTTTTTCAGAAAACTGTTGAGATTTAGGAGACATGTAGAATCGTCTTCAGGTCTCAATGGCTTAAAAAACAGAATGTTGACAGAGTGAGAAGATCAGGGTTGGTTCTCGCACATTTCTTACCAATTTACATGACTTTTCCAAAGTATTTGACCCCATTTCGCATGCTGTTTTGCATGGATGTTAATATTTACATACAGCTGTGCCTTGAGGTGTATGACTTGCCTTTCCTTTTGGCAAGTCACCACGACAAGGTTTGAAAACCTGCTATACCGCATCAACCAACGCAGCCCTGGATAAACACTCCAACACTACAGTATATACACTTATATATACTTATACTTATGTAACAAGATACACACTTATGTAACAAGACGTTACCACACCTCTGAGGTTGGGGTTCCTCTGACACATGGTTGAAACATGTATCATAAATTATCACCAGAAATGCCCCCCCAGCCCCCAACTGTTTACTGTACATATCTTTCTTTTTGATTACCACTCGTTTATATGATGTTTTTGCATATTATTGTATACTATTGTTTGTCTTTAACCCCTTAAGACCTGGAACGCATCTGTGTCACTTTAGATTTCTTAGGCTATTCAAAAATAGCAGATATACAAGACAACATTGTTTTTTTGTTATTCTTTTCAACAAAAAAAAACTGATTTAGAAAACATTTTTAAGAATCGCCTCAGGTCTTAATGGGTTAAATGTTTTGATGAATTGAATACACAGGACCCCAATGGAAACGAGCCATGGTGCTTTCATGGGTTTATCCTTTTAGCATCCTTTTGTATGGAACTGCACTTGTATGGAACTATCTGTGTGTCTGTCTGTGTGTCTGTGTGTGTGTGTGTCTGTGTGTCTGTGTGTCTGTGTGTCTGTGTGTCTGTGTGTGTGTGTGTGTGTGTGTGTGTGTGTGTGTGTGTGTGTGTGTGTGTGTGTGTGTGTGTGTGTGGGGATGACCCATTCATCCTGCTGTGCGACCAGAACTCCTTATCGTTTTTTAAAACCCATTAAGACCTGAAGAAGCATCTGCGTCACTTTTTAATTTGAGCTAAAAAGCATCATTTTACAATTTGGCTATTCAAAAATAGCAGATCTACAAGCTCATAGCGCGGCACCGAGTGCCGCGCTACGAGCTTGTAGATCTGCTATTTATGAAGAATCTAGAAAATGTGTGCAAATCAATATATTTATATTATTTTTTAACTCAAATCTTTGCTTCTGGGGGTCCCTGGAAAAAAAGAATTGAGATGGGGGTCGGCGGTCAAATACATATCATTTTGGGGGTCCTTGACATGAAAAAGTTTGAGAACCACTGATATAGAAACATACGTTTTTCTGAAAACTGTTAGGATTTAGAAGACATTTGTAAGAATCGGCCCCAGGTCTTAATGGGTTAACTGGAACAAACTCTCTGGAACAAAACGTCAGGTCTGCTGCCACTCTTATTTATTTCAAAGACCTTTCTGTTTGTCACTACTACATTTCATTGAGTTTGTTTTCTTTCTCTTCTGCACCGTCATTTTATTCATTTAGTTTTTATTGTATCCTAATGTCATTTTATAATGTGTTTCCTTCGCTTGGTGTTTGGTGTAAAGCACTATTATTACAATTCATCTGTTTTTGGGGGAAAACTGCAGTGAAACATAATTAGACTCACATTATGTTTCACTGCACTTTTCCCCCTAAACAGATGAATGTTTACCAGGCTGACCTGGCCTGGGTTCAAAGTCCTGTACCCAGTGACCCCCACACAGTGGCAGGACGGAGGGCAATGCCCCCCCCCCCCCCCCCCCCTAACAGACAGTGGCAGAATGCAGGGCAACAGTCGCAGAAAGCTAGCCTGGAAACCAGACAAATCTGACAGTGCAAAAAAAATAGCCCTCTGCAGATTAGTCTGGCCCTGCTCGGTTGTGATTGGATTTCCCTGCCTCCGAAAGTTGTGGGGGACCAATCAGGAAACAATATGCAAATGTGGGACGGGTTTATCACAAGAGGCAATGTAGATTCCAGTATTACGTCCAGTATATACGTATAATATGTACGCAGAGATATTAGTCTGGCCATCAGGGGGCAGGGGCAGAATGCAGGGTAACAGGGGCAGAATGCAGGGTAACAGGGGCAGAATGCAGGGTAACAGGGGCAGAATGCAGGGTAACAGGGGCAGAATGCAGGGTAACAGGGGCAGAATGCAGGGTAACAGGGGGTAGAATGCAGGGTAACAGGGGCAGAATGCAGGGTAACAGGGGCAGAATGCAGGGTAACAGGGGCAGAATGCAGGGTAACAGGGGCAGAATGCAGGGTAACAGGGGGTAGAATGCAGGGTAACAGGGGCAGAATGCAGGTTAACAGGGGCAGAATGCAGGGGGCAGAATGCAGGGTAACAGGGGCAGAATGCAGGGTAACAGGGGCAGAATGCAGGGGGCAGAATGCAGGGTAACAGGGGGCAGAATGCAGGGTAACAGGGGGCAGAATGCAGGGCATCATTGCCCCTCTAACCAACTCTCTGTCCACCAGATAAAATGCTGTGCCAGTGGAATTTTCCACATGGGCACCTATTCCTCTGAGCTCCAATATCCTGTGTCAGCTCTGCCCCCCCGACCTCTGCAGCAGTACCACCCCCCCCCCCCCCCCCCACACACACACACACACAGTATGACCTCTGCAGTATCCACCCCCCCAACACACACACACACACACACACACACGGCTAAATAGAACGTTATACATGTGTATCCTCATCAGCCAGAGTGTCATGGACGCGTATGCAATATTCAAATCATTATACATCTTATACACGAGTAACACAAGACACATCTATAACAACACAACATTTAGAATGGCAGCAACAGTGAGTGGAAGGTGAAGAGAAATATCAAAGGGTGTCAATTATTCATAGAACGCTTTGAGATGTGTGAGGAGATGCTGTGTGCATGGGTGCTGCATGGGTGCTGCATGGGTGCTGCATGGGTGCTGCATGGGTGCTACTTTAACCCATTAAGACCTGGAACTGTGTCAATTTTAGATTTGAGCTAAAAAGCATTATTTTACACTTTGGGCTATTCAAAAATAGCAGATATACAAGCTCATAGCGCGGCACCGAGTGCCGCGCTACGAGCTTGTAGATCTGCTATTTTTTTAATGAAATTCGTGAAAATGTGTGCAAATCTTTGAATATATATATTTTTAAAGCGAACATTTTTTAACTCAAATCATTGCTTCTGGGGGTCCCTGGAACAACATATTTTGATGGGGGTCCGCGGCCAAATACATATAATTTTGGGGGTCCTTGACATGAAAAAGATTGAGCACCACTGATATAGAAACATACGTTTTTCAGAAAACTGTTGAGATTTAGGAGACATGTAGAATCGGCTTCTGGTCTCAATGGGTTAAATATTATCCATGTGTGTAAGTGCACACTGAACACTATGTGTGTTTAAAGTATTTATTACAGTGTGTGTGCAGCCTCAATATGCAAAGTAAGTGTGTGGGAAGTGTACAGTGTGTTTCTATACTGACTGGTGTGTGAAGGGTGCTATGTGCATTTAGAGCTGTGTGTGTGTGCAACCCCATCGCCAAGAATGTAGTATACATTGCACGGAGTGGTCATTCCGTGCATAGACAACTGGAAAACCCCAAAATCCGTGCAGAGCCGCCTCACATCTCCCCCATTGTGACTAAACCATTTCGGAGGCACGCAGATTCAAAGGAATTATCGTCACGTAAGGGACCACCGAGCGAGCGAGTTGCCGTCCCGAGCGTTGCGACATTCCCTTGAACCTACTCAGCGCCGTTTGAGTTACGTACCGACAGGCACAAAATTGTACATTTTGTTGTGGGGACTGCTCTACTTCCGGGTTTTTTCCGGGTTGCAACTGGTTACGTCCACCGTGGGACTCGTCGTACATTATGCACGGATTTTCAGGGTTTCTAGGCTACTATGCACGGAATGACGTGCACTGGATCCGTGCAATGTATACTAAATTCTTGGAGATCAGGCTGGTGCGTGCGTGCGTGCGTGCGTGCGTGCGTGCGTGCGTGCGTGCGTGCGTGCGTGCGTGCGTGCGTGCGTGCGTGCGTGCGTGCGTATGTAGCAGCAGTTAGGCCTGTAGTGTCAATTGTTCATAACCTGATCGCCTGGTTTCACTGATATCGTGTAGGGCAGAGGCAGAGGGTAAAGGTCAATGTTGAGTGATTGTGACTTTCTTCCAGATCCATGTTGCTGTCAAAGATTACACCCCCCCCCCCTCCTCCCCCAGATAAATAGTGAAGGGGCTGACAGACAGACAGACAGACAGACAGACAGTGATGTGGTCACACAGTAGCAGCTGTGAAGCGTCTCTCCCGGTCAATCAACAAGGCGTGTGAGCGCGTCAGCAGCCAGCTCATTAGCATATAATTGTCTGTATTGGCTTCCATTATAAACACACAGTGAGGACTGTGTCGTCGTCGTCGTCGTTAGCATCTGGTCAGCGTCAGCGTCACTTAGCCGCTAGCTTAACGGCTCTCTGGACACGCTGACAGAAAGAGACTAAACGTTGTCTAAACTAACAGGAGGCTGATAAGAGATAAGGATGCGCTTCACAGAGCGTTTGCTTAAAGGCATAGTACAGTGGTTCTCAAAGTGGGGTCCGGGGACCCCCAGGGGTCCTTGAGGGATTTCCAGGGGGTCCCCGGCTAAATGATGGATAGTTAGGAAACAAATGGACCCTTATGTGTCTGTAACTCTGAGAGTGTACAAATGGAACCAAATGGACCCTTATGGGTCTGTAACTCTGAGAGTGTACAAATGGAACCAAATGGACCCTTATGGGTCTGTAACTCTTAGAGTGTACAAATGGAACCAAATGGACCCTTATGGGTCTGTAACTCTGAGAGTGTACAAATGGAACCAAATGGACCCTTATGGGTCTGTAACTCTTAGAGTGTACAAATGGAACGAACTACACTCTCAGAGTTAAATTCACATTGATTTTACTATATAAATTGGGGTACCAGTCTACCAGAGATAGAAATGCCATTAAATGGGGGTCCGTAGCCTAATGCATGTCAAATGCATGTCAAACTGGGGGTCCTTGAAAATTAAAATGGTTGAGAATCACTGCTAGAGCCGTAAAAATCTTCTCTTGTATGGGGGTCCCTGGCATATCTTTTCAAATGGAGGTCCGCAGGCTAAAAAGTGTCAATTTGGGGGTCCTTGACATGACAAAGTTTGGGAGAACCACTGGCATAGTATGCAGCATGTGTTCACATAACAAAAGAAAAAATACACTTTTTTTCTACCCATTATTTTTCCTCTATTCCCTTTCTACCAAAACAAACAGTGAAAAAACAGCAAAATACAGCGAGAGGACAATATGTTTCTGCAGGTAAACACCACCAACCACACTGCTCACTGACTGACACTTATCACCCCTATAGCCTATAGGGCAGGGGTGATGCAACTTTGATGATGGAGAGGGCCAATATATTTCCACACTCCCTCCAGAGGGCCACAATGCATGTACTGCAAAAATAGCCGATCTACAAGCTCAAAACGCGTCGCACTGCGACGCGTTTTGAGCTTGTAGATCTGCTATTTTTGCTATTTTTTAATTGGAATCCTGAAAAGTTACATTTTTATTTAATTTAAAATGCATTTAGTTATACTTATGTTAACTTTTTTAACTTAAATACAAATACATTAGACATAAAAAAAAGACAATATAATTTTAATACAAGTCATTAAGCTACTAATATAGACTGGAGTAATTAAAGTGGGTCATGTTTGTATGTTTGGAATTGTAACAGCTGAAATCAATAATATGTCAGTATTCTGATTAACCTGCGGGCCGCATTAAGTGAAGGTGAGGGCCGCATGTGGCCCCCGGGCCGCCAGTTGCCCATGTATGCTATAGGGCATAGCAGTCGGGGCCTTTTTCTGGTCCCATCGCTCCAGACCCTATACATTTGTCCCATAGAGACTTCTAAAAATAATTATCAATTACAGAGTATATTTCTACATGGCAGTATATTGATACGTCTGTTTGTACAAATCCAAGTGTTCAAATGTAACCCAGCGGACCAAGCGGTTACATTCGTACACTCCTCCTCAGAGCTAAATGCGGAGGTGGAAAGAATCTACATAAAATAGAGACGCACATGGCACATTCCAAGATCAGAATCAGGTCCGTCAGTCTTTCCTGCTCCAGATACATCAGTCAGGGAATATTATCAGAATAATGTCATATCTGGCAATAAATTCCTTACCAAGAAATGTCTTCACCAATGTGTTTGTAAAAGTGTCTGGTAACACATCTCATAAAGACCTGAAATGTAGTTTCCCTAGGGGCCTCAATCTCAATGGGCTTTTTACACAAACAATTACCTGGAAAAGGTTGGCTATGGCCGTTTTTAAGCCCAAGGAGTGGTTTTGGTGCAAAACAAATGCTTGCAATGGATTCAGAATCATACAAACACCCTAGTTTGACCCCTCACATGCTACTTAAAACAGAATTAAATTGTGTGTTTTTCCCCCCGCATAAGGTTATGGTGGGTACCCCAACTTTCAGCAGCTGTCAAGAATTCCCCTAGGGGACCTGCATTTCAGTGTTTATGAGATGTGTTACTAGGCCAGGGGTCTTCAACGTTTTCAGGCCAAGGACCCCCTAGCTGAGAGAGAGATGAAGCAGGGACCCCCTACTCTATATTGTATAAAATTGTGTTTCAGATTAAGATTTTTTTTACTTAGTCTGCTATTTTTTCCCTCAACACCTATAGCCCCCTTTGCCAAAAATAGCCGATCTACAAGCTCTCCCCTCAGAAAAGGAATTCTAGGGTTCAAGTGGTTAATGTAAAAAAACTAAATCATATCACACAAAGATTTGGCGGACCCCCTGTAGTAACTCTGAGGACCCCCTAGGGGTCCCGGACCCCCTGTTGAAGACCCCTGTACTAGACACTTTTACAAACACATTGGTGAAGACATTTCTTGGTAAGGAATTTATTCCCAGATTTTTTGAAATATCCCCTGACTACATGTACTGTGGGTTCTTCTGAGAATCTGAAGCTGATTCCGAGACCGTTTGCTTTCAGCTCTGCCCCCCTGGGGTCAGAGGTCAACTAAAGACACACAGCAGAGCGGATCCAGTGAAAACACGGCCACATGATCACATGACCGTCCCAGCAGAACAGCCCCCACCACGCTTACCTCAGATAACCTGCTTCAAAACTAACTGCTACTAAGCAGTGGTGTAAAGTAACTAAGTACATTTACTCAAGTACTGTACTTTAAGTACAAATTTGAGGTACTTTACAGGAGGATGTCCCATTTGTCTATACTTTTACTTCTACTCCACTACATCTCAGAGAAAAATATTGTACTTTTACTCCACTACAATTATTTGAAAACTGTAGTTACTAGTTACTTTGAAGCTATACATTATTACGTTATAAAACATACATTAACCACTTTAGCCCCTGTGTAACTAGGCTATTTGAAAATAGAAGATCTACAAGCTCACAACGCGTCGCATGGCGACACGTTGTGAGCTTGTAGATCGGCTATTTTCAAACATTTTAGTACTTTTACGATATTAATAACAAATAAATAGACTTGGACCATGCTGCATTGATACACGTACTGTATACAGCCAGTATACAATGAATAGACCACGCTGCCAACCATGTGGACTGTGGGTCTATAATTTCACCACACACACACACACACACACACACACACACACACACACACACACACACACACACACACACACACACACACACACACACACACACACACACACACACACACACACACACACACACACACACACACACACACACACACACTTCAGAGAGAGAAGAGGAAACACACACACAGGGTGCGTTCGGATATTGCACACCGGAGTGCACTCGCCCATTATTAGTTTGTATTGTACCAGGGCGCTCAGTGCTGTATTTCCGAACGCACCCACACACACACACAGTGGGGTCTCGGGAGGACGCAGTGAGTGTTGCAACAGCCTCTGACTCTGCAGGCATTGCAGGACATGCAGCGCTGCTGCGTGCTACAAACACTGACTCTGCAGGCATTGCAGGACATGCACCGCGGCCAAATACATATCATTTTGGGGGTCCTTGATATGAAAAAGTTGGAGCACCACTGATATAGCAACATACTATTAGATAAAAATTAGATATGCATTTGGCCACGGGACCCCCTCCCGCCCCCAGAGGCAAAGATTTGAGTCAAAAATGTTCCCTTTAAAAATATATATATGTATTCAAAGATTTGCACATATTTTCAAGTTTTTTCAAAAATAGCAGATCTACAAGCTCATAGCGCGGCACTCGGTGCCGCGCTATGAGCTTGTAGATCTGCTATTTTTGAATAGCCCAAAGAAATCTAAAATGACACATTAATCATGATAATAATACTGCGTATTAATCATAATACTAATATTACTGCACATAATGGTCTCAATAGAAGGAAGGCACAGGGAGGCAACGTAAGAGCAAACTGCATAGTACACTGCTGCAGTGGTGGGAAAGTAACTAAGTACATTTACCCAAGTACAACTTTACGCTAAGGTCCGTATTTCAATGCGTCAGAGTACTTCTACTCCACTACATCTCAGAGGCAAATATTGTACTTTTTTTTTTTCATTCCACTACAATTACTTGAACATTTTACATTGACTTTAGATAATTATCATTACAAAAACACACATGAATCAATTGAGTCCTATTCTCTACTTATATTCGGAAATAGACGATCTACAAGTTCACGTGAGTTTGTACATCGGCTGTTTTCAAATTTATTTTACATATTTTGAAAACTTGGGGGATTCTGCATACTGAGTACTTCGACAGAATCTTTGGTACTTTTAAAGGGATAGTTCACCCCCAAAAAATACTTTTTTTCTATGGATTAGTCACCCCATGGAGACCTTTTTGTTTTTTTTTGTCTCATTCCTAAGCCAATAATTTGATGACCAGTGGACCGGTAGGCAGCGGTTCCGGTAGCAGACACAAAGGAGACTCTCCTTGTCTCCTACCACAGTGGTTCTCAAAGTGGGGTCCGGGGACGCCCAGGGGTCCTTGAGGGAGTTCCAGGGGGTCCCCAGCTAAATGATAGTTAGGAACCAAATTGACCCTTATGGGTCTGTAACTCTGAGAGTGTACAAATGGAACGGGTCCATTTGGTTCCATTTGTACACTCTCAGAGTTAAATTAACATTGGTTTTACAATATAAATTGGGGTCCCGGAGGTAGAAATGCCATTAAATGGGGGTCCGTAGCCGTAATGCATGTCAAACTGAGGATCCTTGAAATTAAAATGGTTGAGAATCACTGCTAGAGCCGTAACAAATCTTCTCTTATTGGGGTCCCTGAGGCATATCTTTTCAAATGGGGTCAATTTGGGGGTCCTTGACATGAAAGAAGTTTGAGAACCACTGTCCAACCGGAACCGCTGCTGGTCGTCAAATTATTGTCTTAGGAATGAGACAAAAAACTAAAACATATCCATGAATTCGTGTCTCCATGGGGTGACTAATCCATTAAAAAAAAGTCATTCTTTGGGTGAACTATCCCTTTAATTATACTTCTGCACTTTTACTCAAGTAATAATATTGAACACAGAACGTTTACTTGGAACAGAGTATTTCCCAGATTAAAGAATGGGGGAGTGAGTGGAATTCTTCCCCCGCTGAGAGGTTCAGAGATAAGAGAGAGAAGAAGGCAAACTTCTCACAGAGGACACACACTGCAGAAAAACAAACAAACCAGTCACTTGATAAAAGTGTCAGCAGAAATCAAACCGGTCAGCAGACGTTGAGTGTGAAGTATAGACTTAACAGTCAGACAAACAAAGACATGTTATTGACTCTCTGTGTGTTCTGCCTTCATGTTGAGTAAACTGACAGACATGCTCCAGCCTCCACTATAATACACCCATGTGGAGTAAAGTAACTAAGTACATTTACTCAAGTACTGTACTTCGGTAAAGTAAAAAAAAAAAGGCAAATATTGTACTTTTACTCCACTACAATTATTTGGAAACTTTGGTTACTCGTTACTTTGCGGATATAAATATATTACATTATAAAACACACATTAACCACTTCAGCCCTATTTTATACCTAGGCTATTTGAAAATAGCCGATCTACAAGCTCACAACGCGTCGCATCGCGACGCGTTGTGAGCTTGTAGATCTGCTATTTTCAAACATTTTACTACTTTTACTTTTGGTACTTTAAGCACATTTTGATAACAACACTTTTGCACTTTCACTCAAGTAAATTTTGAATTCCTGACTTTTACTTGTAACAGAGTATTTCTACATTGCAGTATCGATACTTATACTGAAGTAAAGTACTTTTTTTCACCAATGCGGACAAACAACAAACAAAGCCATGTTATTGACTCTCTGCAGTCAAGACTGTTTGTTCTGTGTTTCATGTGAGTAAAAACTGAAAGACAAGCTTCCAGCCTCCTCCTCCCCCCCCCACCCCCACCCCCCCATGAACTATATTAACCTCCGGTCGTCAGCCCCAGCCCGGCTAAATAATGGACGCGTTTCGTTTCACTTCCTTCTCCCTTCCTCCTCCTGAGCCCCGGCCCTGAGTGAGGAAGCGGCATAAGGAGCAGAGCAGTGACTCCTCTGGCATACTGGTAATATGTTGGAGGAGGAGGTGGGAGGAGGTGGGAGTGTACTGGTGGTGGTGGTGGTGGTGACGGTGAAAAGGCTGGCTCTCTGTCCAGAAGCCTTTGTACAGAGAGAGAGGAGAAGCACGCACGGCACCATGGGAGTTCATTGAACTCCAGTAGCCAGAAGCCAGTCATAGCACACTGCATGCTGCTGCCTGGAAAAGAGCAGAGCTAAAGCCACGGCCCAGACAGACAGAATATAAACTCCCACCCTCTGCGTCTTGTGATGATTCTCATGCACACACACACACACACACACGTCAGTGTTGATTCCCACTGAGCATTTTTTTCGGGCTATTAGACGTCTAAAATACGTCTAAGGGTTAGTATGAAACGGGGTTATAATTGGTCAAACAGTGACAAGTTTTTTAGATTAGCTGTTTTTTAAGCGTCTATTTATAGACCGTCTATGTTATAGCCGCGTTGAAATGACGTCTATAATATAGACGCTTAAAAAACAACTAAAACGTCTAAAAAACTTTCACTGTTAGACCAATTATAACCCGGTTTTAGACGGAGGTCTAATAGCTCACTATGGCTCACTGGGTTTTGTGGACTAAAACTATGACGAAAAATGTTTTGTCGACCACCTTTTTTCACTGACGCAAAACTAAATAAAAACGAAATAAAAAAAACTAAGCTATGATGACTAAAACTAAGACTAGATATACGTATTTAGACACTTTTGTCAAATAATAAAAACTAGACTAAAATGTCAGGGAGAACTAAAAGTCAAGTCATTTTTATGTTTGGTTGCGCTCGGGTGTTGCGCTCTGAAAATAGCCGATCTACAAGCTCACAACGCGTCGCAGTGCGACGCGTTGTGAGCTTGTAGATCGGCTATTTTCAGCATGCAATCGAGTGTAAAATCAGCCATTACAACGCCATCAAGGCACCGCCAACATACAGTTTAGTCGACTAAATCAACTGTAGATTTAGTCGACTATAATCTTATGATATTTAGTCGACTAAAACTAGACTAACAGTAAAACATTTCAGATCACTAAAATATGAAATAAAACTAAATGGAATTGTATTCAAAAGACTATGACTAAAATCAACACTGCAGTAAACTCAGTCCTGCATCTTGTGACGGTTCTCATGCACGTGCACACACACACACAGCGTTTTGTATTACTACACTTCTGAGGACAATCAGCATTTTAGGATGACGCGTTTCTGAATGCCATGTTTTTGGCCATTTTTAACCTTAAACTCTAAAGGCAAAAACAGCCAATCTACAAAGCTCACAAAGCTTGTAAATCAGTGTTTTTTTCGGGCACGACACTGGCTGCACAACTAAGTATAAATCAGGCATAACTCCAACTCCTACAGTATAAACCTATAACCTCTAAATGTCTTAATCCTAACCGCAATGTTTCTGCTAGTTAGAAGCAGTGGTGTAAAGTGCATTTACTTAGTAATTAGTACACAATGCATCGTGAGCTTGTAGATCTGCTATTTTCAAACGTTTTAGTGCTTTTACTTGTGTTACTTTAGGTACATTTTGATTTTGATACCAATACTTTTGTACTTTTACTCAAGTAATCTTTTAATTCCGGACTTTTACTTCTATCTACAGCAGATAGCAGATCTACAAGCTCACAACGCGTTGTGAGCTTGTAGATCGGCTATTTAAAAAAAAAAAGAAATCTGTCCCTCGTCTACATTAATAAAATACATAACAAGGACCCAAATATGTTTCAGTTTCTTCTGATGTCATACAAACTGGTGTCTCAGTGCATGATGAACCCAAACAAGTTAAAAATGCACAGAATTGTAAACGACACACAATATGAACGTATTTCACAGTGATCTTCAGGTCCTACTAGGGTGACCACCTTCAAACAGACCCATTGAGGGACAGACGTACCCGTTCCGCGGGACATCGCGGGACACATGCATGAGGACCTCCCGTGCGCGCGCGCGAAGCTTTTTTGCGCGGTTCTGGGCGGATTGGGTTCGTTTTTTTCCAGTTTTTGGTTTCTTTATTTCGGTTTTAGGGTTAAGATTAGGGTTAGGTTAGGGTTATGTTATTTAATTCTTATTTTTGCCTGATTTTACCGATTTATCATCAAAAAACAAAAAATCTTTTTTTTTTTCTTTGATTTTCGGGACATTGCTCTGCTTGTGCGGGACGCGGGACAGAGGGTCCAATTTCGGGACTGTCCCGCGAAATTCGCGGGACGGGTGGTCACCCTAGGTCCTACACTTCCTTGTCTGCCATGTTATACCAACACAACACCGGAAACAATGATGGGTACAGAGGAAGCACCGTCTCCTCCAAACTGATGGACTGCCTATAATGGAGGGGACTATATTGCTGTATTGTGCCTTATACACTGCTGGGACAACCCATAATACTCAAGCCCTGTGGTTGACCCTGTGGGCATCATGGCCCCAAGCTGCCAAATATAAAAACAATGAGCCAGAGATGCTCATAGGCCTGCGTCCTGCGTCTCTGACGCACCATATTGAAAAAGGACGCATTCACGGCACCCTCGTTGCGTCCATGGGACGCACTACAATTTAGCGGAAATTACCGCGGATTTGAAGGCCATCCGTGGATTTCAAAGCCGTCCGCGGATTACAAGGCATAGTGCAGAAAACAAGAAAAATCTCGGTAAAACACCGCCGTATGGAGAAGTATTCTCTCTCTGTCTCAGGGCATTGCGAGCTGCTGCTAGAGGGAGAGAGTGAAAGTGCTGCGCAACTTACAGCCCAACTTCAAAGCAAGTTAACGATGGCTCGTTGACCCCAATTTGACCACTAGGCAATCAACACTGAACAGCACTAATTAATGGCAGCTGTGATTCTTGTGTCTTTCCGTGCAGCCAGATATCAAATAATTCCCTGTAGAGCAGGGGTCTTCAGTGTTTTCAGGCCAAGGACCCCCTAGTTGAGAGAGAGATGAAGCAGGGACCCCCTCTATATTGTATAAAATTGTGTTTCAGATAAACTTTTGCTGCTCTTTTTTCCCTTTACACACCTATAACTCCAAAAATAGCCGATCTACAAGCTCACAAGTGTGAGCTTGTAGATCTGCTATTTTTGGCTAAAGTTCTCCTCAGAAAAGGGATACTAGGATTCAAGTGGTTAATGTAAAAAAAAAAATGAAGTACTACAAGTACTACAAGTACTAGTTGTCGGATTTGGAATTGTGTACTTTTCTTTCAGATACATGTTCTACATGAATATAACCATATAAGATGAAACACGAGTTAAACGCTGTGCATTTTTGTGGGACCCATAAAATGTCCCTGGGACCCATCTAAAAGACCACCCTTGCATCCCAGGACCCATTGCATTGAAAACCTAGCAACATCTCTGATGAGCTGACACTTACAGTACATCCTAAATGTGTAAGGCTTGTACACAACCAGGGCTTCCAACATTCCACTGTGAGAATCAAGGATTCGTTTTTTTTGGAGGGGGGTAAATAATACTTTTATTTACTTAACCCCAATAAGACCTGGGACGCATCTATCTGTGTCATTTTAGATTTCTTTGGCTATTCAAAAATAGCAGATCTACAAGCTCATAGCGCGGCACCGAGTGCCGCGCTATGAGCTTGTATATCTGCTATTTTTGAAAAATCTTGAAAACTTTTTTTTTTTTCAAAACACTGTTTTAAGAATCGCCTCAGGTCTTAATGAGTTAAATAAAAGTATTGATACTTTTACTTGCACACTTAAAGTAAAACATTTGAGTACTTTTTCCACCACATGCCAGAAGGAGATGTGGTGGAAATGCAAGGAGACTCCTGCAGAATCCAGGAGGGTTGGCAGGCACACACACGCGCACACACACACACACACACACACACACACACACACACACACACACACACACACACACACACACACACACACACACACACACACACACACACACACACACACACACACACACACACACACACACACACACACACACACACACACACAACCGGAGCACTGCGCAAACAGACAGTATCCTCCTGGTAGCCTGTTCCCCTCCTAGCCTAGTTGTTCTACACATTATCACAGGTGCATTAGGTAATAGGTATATTTAGGTAATAGGTACAGTATATTTAGGTAATAGGTATATAGAAACAGGGGAAATGGGTGGCGTGATCACAGAGGAGCAGGATCTGGCTGTTCCAAATGCAGGGTTGCCATGTCCGCTTACTATAAGCAACTTTGGGCTTGTTTTAAAGTTGCTTGTTCTGGAAAAGTTGCCATGAAAATATCAGTGGTTGCCATTTTTTGGGCTTGTTTCTATACAAGTGTACTTATCTAAAATATGTTGTGCCAGGGACCCCCGTATCAGATTGGTGTTGTTAGAAATGTTTCAAAAATATTTAAAAAATCCCCCCCAAAAAAAAATTTCAATAGCAGATCTACAAGCTCAGAACGAGTTGCATGGCGACGCTTGTAGATCGGCTATTTCAAATAGCCGCAGCCCTAGCAGTCGCTTCTTTTGGGCTTGCTTTCATAGACCTGGATGCTTATTTCTCTCGCACAATCTGGCAACACTGGTTCCAATGCAGGGTGTGCGTGTGTGTGTGCGTGTGCATGTGTGGACTCTAGACTATAGAACATAAAAACTTTATTAATCTCCGAAGGACAAATTAAGAACCACAGCTGCTCTCATCAGCAAATCACATCCAAGGCAATAAATAATACAATACAAAGCAAAGATCCAATTAAAACGACATCAATCCAGTGGATTAAATGCCCCCCCCCCCCCCCCCCCCCAAGCGCTGTAAAGCTTAACGGCCGCAGGTATGAATGACCTCCCTCCTCTGTGCCTCTCAGAGGAACATCTAAAGTTAAATTAAAGTGAAGTTAAACATTCTCAAACAGGGAGTTTAATCAAAACATTTTTTTTTGTTTTTTTCAAATTGATTAATAAATGTCATTAGTAATGAATGGTCTGGAGGACTCTAAACCATCTGAGCCAAACATCTGTCATCGGTCATCAGGCTCTATTCTTAAAGGGATAGTTCACCCAAAAAAATAATAATTCTAACAAAACGTTCGACAAAACGGGGACGGCAGGTCAAAGGTCGTTGCACAGTGATGATCGGTAAAAAAAGTTTCGTTTTTGACTGCAGAGCTTGGTTGTACACACAGCAGAATCCTCTTACTGTAGGTGCATTAGACATTCCAGTGAGCCATAGTGAGCTATTAGACCTCCGTCTAAAACGGGGTTATAATTGGTCTAACAGTGAAAGTTTGTTGGGGGTCTAGGCTTAGCCTAGACGTTGATTGATTGATTAGTCTGTATATAGACGTCTATATTATAGACGTCATTTCAACGGCTATAATATAGACGGTCTATAAATAGACGCTTAAAAAACAGCTAATCGTCTAAAAACCTTTCACTGTTAGACCAATTATAACCCTGTTTTAGACTAGCCCCATATTTTAGACGTCTAATAGCCCGAAAAATGCTCAGTGGGATAGTGTAAAAATAGACCCAGGGGTTCAGTTTTACATCAACGTCAATTAAATAAACACTCCGGGTTCTGCTGTGAGTGAGGCTGTTGTTTAGTGATGGACAGACACACACGGGTCATGTGATGTGTGCAAAGTAAGGTAATGGGGACCAATTTCATTTGACTGTGACACTTTATGACCATATATAAACATTTATTGATGCTCTACGCTACGGGGCAATTTAAGTGTCATAACAGCAACAGAATGAAACAGCAGAGACACTAAGAGATAAGGTGCTGCTGTAATGATGTTATGTTTCTGAGTTAGTCGACCCATTAAAAATACAGGAACGCAGTTCGAGTTTTTTTTTTGCCATAACCATTATTTTATGTTTGGGCTATTCAAAAATAGCAGATATACAAGCTCGTAGCGCAGCTTTTTTTTTTTATCATGAAAATTAGTGCAAATCTTTGTATTTATATGTTTTCTAAAGCGAACATTTTTAACTCATATCTTTGCTTCTGGGGATTCTACAAATGTCTAAAGTTTTTTTTAAACGTATGTAACTATAATATCAGTGGTTCTCAAACGTTTTCATGTCAAGGACCGCTAAAATGATATGTATTTGTATACATATCATTATACGGACCCCCCCCCTCCCCCATCTCAAAATCTTTTGTTCCAGGGAGCCCCAGGCCAGAAGCAAAGATTTTAGTAAAAAAAAAATGATATATATATTCAAAGATTTGCACACATTTTCACATCCATGTTTGGACAAAATCTGTAGGAGTTAATATCAAGTTGTTGTTTTTTTTCGTGCAAAAATCGGCCTCCTGGTGGCGCTACAACAGGCCGATCTGAAAAGATTCCGGGCAGAGGTTCTGCTGTGGCATCCAGGGAGTGTGTGTGCACAGTTTCACTGTGATCGGGCCAACCGTGCCGGAGATTAGCTGTTCGCAGACGGACGGACGAATGGCTGGGCGGGCGGACGGACGGACAGGTGCAGAACAACATAGTCTCGGCCGCGCCTTCGACCCGGCGGACACAATTAATAAGCTGAGACAATAAGCACATGTACAGTACAGTACAGTGTAACATGATGACATAACACTGAGCAACAATGTGTCGAGTCGAGCCAAGATTGTTTCAGGGCAGACCACGGCGCCCAGCCCCGCCCATGATACTGGCTGCATGCCATGCATGATGCATTAATGTCAACCAAACCCATTCACCAGGTGCCAAGTAGGCAGGCTGTCAACGTTACTGTCACACACTGTCACTGTCAACGTTACTGTCACACACTGTCACTGTCACACACTGTGTGACAGTGTCATTTTATTTTACTGAATGAAATGTTATTTTGTCCAATCTGTAATATGGTAGAGTATGTTAAGCCATTGAGACCTGAAGCCGATTCTACATGTCTCCTAAATCCCAACAGTTTTCTGAAAAACGTATGTTTCTATATCAGTGGTGCTCAATCTTTTTCATGTCAAGGACCCTCAAAATGATATGTTTTTGGCCGCGGACCCCCATCAAAATATCTTGTTCCAGGGACCCCCAGAAGCAAAGATTTGAGTTAAAAATGTTCGCTTTAAAAATATATATATTCAAAGATTTGCACACATTTTCACGATTTTTCAAAAATAGCAGATCTACAAGCTCGTAGCGCGGCACCGCGCTATGAGCTTGTATATCTGCTATTTTTGAATAGCCCAAAGTGTAAAATAATGCTTTTTAGCTCAAATCTAAAAATGACACAGTTCCAGGTCTTAATGGGTTAATACAATATAACTTATGCAATACAATTGGAGTGGTTGTATTTTGCTCTTCTATTGAGACAAGATCCTGTGTCTAGGTCTTGGACACGATCTTTGATACGATCCCGTTTCTGGTCCGACACAAATTGTGACCTGCAAGGGTCACAATTTGATTTCTCCCCTGAGCAAGCGTGCAGTACTACTCCATCAGCTCAGTAGTTAAAAACATGTCAGCACTTTGTGCAGGAAAGTTGCACACAGTGCAGCTTTAACACAAACTCCATAGATTTTCTCTTTAGTTTTTTATCTTGTTTCATTGATTATTGCGTAGCCTACGTTTCATCTCTGTCGGGTGGAAACCTCACATCTCCAAAACTGTTAACTTTTCAGGATTTAAAATAAGAGTATCAAACGTAGCAGATCTAGCTTGTGGATCTAGCGAGTTTCAAGCTTGTAGATCTGCTACTTGTTATGCTTTTGTGTGATGCTGTAGTATGATCAAGTATTGCATTAAAGTGATAGTTCACCCAAAAAAAAAAAAAAGATTTCTATGGATTAGTCACCCCATGGAGACTTAAATTCATGGGTATTTTTTAGTTTTTGTCTCATTCCTAAGCCAATAAATTTGATGACCAGCGGACCGGTAGGCAGGTTCCGGCAGGAGACACAAAGGAGACTCTTAAAGGAGACTCTTTATGTCTCCTACCGGAACCGCTGCCGGTCATCAAATTATTGTTTTAGGAATGCAACAAAAAAAGATATATATCCATAAATTCAAGTCTCCATGGGGTGACTAATCCATAGAAAAAAAGCAATTTTGGGGGTGAACTATCCATTCCTACTACTTTAATGTATGACAAAAGACAAAAAGTTAGAATATAGAGATAAGATGTTTCTTGCCTGACAGAAGAAACAATATGCACACAGCCTGGAGTTTGACCATCAGGTGCATGGGGCAGCAGTTTGACCATCAGGTGCATGGGGCAGCAGTTTGACCATCAGGTGCATGGGGCAGCAGCTCCACTGAGCAGCACCCGCTCCAGCTCCAAGGCCAATGCCTTGCTCGTGGGCACTGTGCCAGGTGTGTATGTCCTTCCTTGACCACAAGCTCACAGCAACAACAACACTATCTGCTTTTAGTATTTTAGTATTTTCTTTTAGTGTGATATGATGAGTAGTGTAAACTCACATGACTCACAGGGACCCAAACATTTCCTGTTTGACCAAATCAACCAACAAAATAAAAGCAGCACTGAAACAATTTACAAACAGAGGCCAATAATCCATCCCTGGTACAACAACTCATAATATCAATAAACGTGCAAAAACTCACTCGTTCTCCAGCAGCGTCATGCACACCACCTCCTTGACCCCGGGGTTGTTGGCCTTGTCGGTGGAGCAGCCCTGCAGGTTCCAGGTGGCCAGGCGGACCACGGCCCGCCCGTCCCTGCTGCCCCGCGCCGTAGGGGCGGGCTCCGCCACGTCGGGCCGCGACGACACCATCTGCGTGGGCCCGCCGGGCGGGAGGTCCAGCTCCTCGCTGCGCAGGCTGAAGGAGGTGGGGCTGGGGTGGGTGTGGTTGTGGTTGTGGTTGGTGTTGGTGGAGGGGGTCCGGGACCGCTCCACGAACACGTGGAAGCGGATCTTGTCCAGCAGGGAGCTGTTGATGTGGTCGACCTTCACCAGGTCCTCGATGCTGCGGAAGGGGCCGCGCTGCGCCCGGTACGCCACGATGTTCCGGGCGATCTTCTCCGTGATGCCGCGGATGCTCTGGAGCTGGAGACGTGAGAGAGAGAGAGAGAGAGAAATATTAACCCATTAAGACCTGAGGCGATTCTTAAAAATGTTTTCTAAATCCTAACAGTTTTTTGAAAAAAATCTGAAAAACATTTTTTCAAGATTTTTCAAACATAGCAGATCTACAAGCTCATAGCGCGGCACTCGGTGTTCTCCTGCTATGCCACCAAAATGTGGAACGCTCTACCAAAAGTAGTGAAGGAGTGTAAAACCCTACTCTCCTTCAAAACCACCCTAAAACAGGGGTCTTTTACCTTAACCACTTGAACCCTAGCATCCCTTTTCTGAGGAGAACTTTAGCCAAAAAATAGCAGATCTACAAGCTCACAACGCCTTGTGAGCTTGTAGATATGCTTGGTGTAGAGGGAAAAAAGAGCAGACCAAGTAAACAAAAAAAATCTGAAACACAATTTTTATACAATATAGAGGGGGTCCCTGCTTCATCTCTCTCTCAGCTAGGGGGTCCTTGGCCTGAAAACGTTGAAGACCCCTGGCCTAAAAGAACACCTACAGGAGGCTGCAATTCCTGTAAAAGTCATAACCTAACCCCCCCCCCCCCCGCCTCGAACTGTTTACTGTACATATTTTTTTTTTCGTATTTCTAAACTGTTTCTATGATGTTCTGCATAGTAGTGTATATCTGTCTGTCATTTAATGTCTCTATGAATTGAGCACAAAGGACCCTAATGGAAACAAGCCCAATGGCTTTCTTGGGTTTTTTCATTCCTATTAGCTGACCTTGTATTGAACTGTACTTTCATGTGCTTTTTTTCTGCAAACTTCTAACATATTCAATCAATCAACAAATTGGACAAATACATATTTGATATGGAGGTCTTTGAAATTAAAGGGAATAGAGAAGAAAAATAATAATAAAGTAAATAAAATAATAGTAAATAATAGTATATAATAAAAGAAATTAAAACAACTAAAACATGTAAATAAAATAATGGTAAATACAAATAATAAAGTAATAATAATAATAATAATAATAATAATAATAAAATGACAAAATAATAATAAAGTAAATACAATTATAGAAAATAAAATAATAGTAACAAAATAAAATAAAATATGAGTAAATAAAGTAATAGAAAATACAAATTATAAAGTAATAATAAATAATAATAGAGAATAAAAAATAAAATAATAATAATAATAAACCTGTGCGGGGGTCGCGGTGTTGATGTTCATGCCGGTGCCGGAGAAGAAGCAGAGGTTCTGGTGGGGGTCCTGATGATGATGATGATGATGATGGTGATGGTTGTGGTTCTGGTGGTCCGGGTGGTCCAGGGGGTCCCTCCTCAGCAGCAGTGAGGAGGACGGGCTGTGCTGAGAGGAGCTGGTCCTGGAGGACACGCAGATCTCCAGCCTGATGACCTCCAGCTTGGTGGCCCCCACCCCGCTGACCAGGGCCAGGTCCTCCACCTTCCTGAACCCCCCGATGCGGTCCCGGTGCTCCACCACGCAGCGCGCCACCTGGCGGCTGACCCCCCGCAGCGTCATCAGCTCCTCCTCGGTGGCCGCGTTGATGTTCAGCCGCTCCTGGTGCACCAGCACCGGGGCTGAGAAGTTACACGCCGCGCTGAACTTGCGCTTCTTCATGCCTCCTCCTCCTCCTCCAGTGGGGATGGAGCGGTGGCAGCCCAGGTTGCCCCCCATGGTGGTGGTGTGGGGTCCAGTCCAGGAGGGGCAGAGGGCAGCGATAAGGGGGCAGAGAGGAGGTGGTGGTGGTGGTGGGCTCTTTTAGTTCCAAAAGCTCCGGACGGACCCGCGGCGTCAGAGAGAGACGCACCGGGACGACCCTCGGCGTCAGAGAGAGACGCACGGGGGAGGAACGCGTCTGATCAAGCAGCGCCTGGTGGATCCGTGGGAGTCAATGTGTTATAGATCAGATCCGATCACATGCAGCAGGGCTTCCCTTTAAACAACCTGTCTGTCTGTCTGTCTGTCTGTCTGTCTGCCGGGGTAAATAAAACAGCCGATCACACGCGCAGATCAAGCTGTTTATTTCAGCCTGTCTTCAGCCTGTTCTCTCATAGCGAGCGCGTGTCCTCTGGGTCTCTCTACCCTCCCTCTCTCTCTCTCTCCTGTCCTCTGTGTCTCTCTACTCTCCAATCCTCTCTCTCTCTCTCTCGGTGTGTGTGAATGTAGGCTGTGACATCCAGGGACACAGCTTCTATATTTGCCGGTATTTCCTCCACTCTCCGTTCAGCAGCGTGTGTGTGTGTGTGTTCAGTGGGATGACTCCACTCTCGCCGTCACAGCAGGGGGGCGTGGCTCCCTCTCTCTCTAACATCATGACAGGCTGTGACCGCACGATGCGCGCTGTCTGTCAAACTAACATGATATCTGTGTGTGTGTGTGTGTGTGTGTGTGTGTGTGTGTGTGTGTGTGTGTGTGTGTGTGTGTGTGTGTGTCTGTCTGTCTGTCTGTCTGTCTGTCTGTCTGTCTGTCTGTCTGTCTGTCTGTCTGTCTGTCTGTCTGTCTGTCTGTCTGTCTGTCTGTCTGTGTGTGTGTGTGTGTGTGTGTGTGTGTGTGTGTGTGTGTGTGTGTGTGCGTGCGTGCGTGCGTGCGTGCGTGCGTGCGTGCGTGCGCGCGTGCGTGTGTCACAAAGTAAAGCTCTTTTAATGGGGTCAATGTGCCTCTCTCTCTCTCTCTCTCTCTCTCTCTCTCTCTCTCTCTCTCTCTCTCTCTCTCTCTCTCTCTCTCTCTCTCTCTCTCTCTAGATAAATAGATAGATAGACAGACAGACAGACAGACAGACAGATAGATAGATAGACAGACAGACAAATAGATTGATGCAGGCACAGGGGGAGGCCTTGTGCCAGCCCTTTTGCCTCAAAGTGCCCTTTTCCCCCCAAAACAGAAAAAAATAAATCATTTTTTTAATGGCATGGCAGGGTCCTTGGAGGTCCCCAGTAAAAGTATAGTTATCATCGCAATCATCGTATCACCACCTTATCCATATGTTGGCTATTCAAATCTACAAGCTCTACTCTGCTCAAGCTCACTCTGCACATTTTGTTTTTATGACCGTAATGTAATGTAATGTATCTTAAAAATACATTTTGAATCATTTCATTTTTTTTTTAATATTCTCTTCTGATAGAGGGTCCCTCCCTGGCACAAAACATTCTCAGATGGGGGTTTATAGTAGATGAATCTAAAGGCAAAGCTAGATTAGAAGTTGTAACTAACAGCCCACAGCCACCATGTCTCTTTACATAACATGTTTCATTGTATTCACTGGTTGGTTGGTTGGTTGGTTTCAATGTAGCTCCCATGTTGCCAGTTCCCACTCTGGGGTCTTGTCTAGGCCTTGTCTGTTTGGAGGTATAGTCCAACATTTTAAACATGTTGCACAAAATCACACAGCTGACTGACTCCCACATGTAACATCATTGTGTTAAAAACATTTAGAAAATAGCAAAAATAGCTGATGTATAAGCTTTATTTGCTAATTGTATTAGTGTCAAACATGTCTGAAAAAGTGTGTGTGTGGATGGATCACACACACACACACACACACACACACACACACACACACACACACACACACACACACACACACACACACACACACACACACACACACACACACACACACACACACACACACACACACACACACACACACACACACACACACAATGTTGTTCACTCCACGAGTCTGTCCAACCCTCTTAAGCATCTCCACTTTAGATGGCACCCCAATTGAGTGGGTTGATCGCTATAAATACCTTGGGTTCTGGTTGGACAAACATCTAAATTCTAAATTCCATATTGATGCCTTGAGTAAGAATCTAAAATGTACTCTAAGTTTTTTCTACAGACTGAAGGCTTGTTTTGCCTGCACCGCTCGTAAAAAACTGGTCACTGGTCTGTTTTTGTCCCAGCTGGATTATGGTGACAATATTTACAGGTTTGCTTGTGCCTCCACACTGGCCAAGTTGGATCCCCTGTACCATGCTGCACTGAGATTCATAACGAATTCTCCTTTTAGAACTCACCATTGCACGCTGTATGCTGCAGTTGGTCCTCTTTGACTACGCGCAGGCTGCAACATTGGTATAATTTCATTTATAAAGCTATTCTTGGTGAGCTCCCCTACTACATTACCTCCAAATTCAAATTGGTTAGAAATGGCTTAAACCTCAGATCAAATGCTTGGTTACGCTGTGAAGTACCCTCATTTTCATCTGAGGGGGGTAAAAAATGTCTTTCTTTCTTTGGCCCCTGGTCGTGGAATGATCTCCAGACCAAACTCAAATTGGCTGCTTTAATTCCCTTGAGAAGCTTCAAAAGAATCACCTTAGTTTTATTCACAAACAACTGCACCTGTCCGGAGGTTTACTAGCCTAGTGGTAGGTTTTTGGTTATTTGTATTGGTTGTACACTGTGTGTATTACTATTTCTTGTTTGACTATTGGCTTTTTTCTATTGTGAAAAGTGTATCATTAGGAGTTATCTTATGTAATTGTGATGTATCTTGGATGACTATTTTGTTGTTTGTTTTTGTATTTGTATGTTAAGCTTAGACTGTGTAAATTTAACGCTGCATCTTGGCCAGTTCCCACTTGAAAAAGAGACTGTGTCTCAATGTGTTTTTACTGGTTAAATAAAGGTTAAATAAAATAAAAACAAAAACACACACACACACACACACACACACACACACACACACACCCTCGATGGCTGGTTCCAGGGGTGCAATGCTCAGTGGACGGGGTTGCACGCCGAGCAACCACTTATTTGGCCAGGGGGACGCGCAGGCACACGCATAGATTTAAAACTACTTTAAATTCACACTTCATCAAAGTTTACAAAGGCTCCCGACTCACGCCAGGTACATTAACATAGGAATTAGCCTAAATGCATATCAATTGTCCATTGTGTGACCTGTACTGTAGGTGTTAAGCGACGTGCGCGCCACGTCATTAAAATAGAGAGCAACCACTTCGCAAATGAGCATAGCATCACTGGCTGGTTCTTTGCTTGCTATGAAGATCATAGGAGGAGTTTAGATAGTTGGGATCCTTTTACTTTGCTTTGAGGGAGGCACGTTGAAGTCCATGTAAGCAGGGTTGCATTGCTCATGGGTCGGCCTTGCACGCCGTGCAGGAACCTATTTGAACGGGAGCACAGGCACACGCATAGATTTAAAACAACTTTAAATTCACTTCCCAACAAAGTTTACAAAGGCTGCCGACCGCCGGTTGTCACACCAGCATGAATTAACATAGGATTAACATAGCATTGAGCCTAGAGATGCATAGCAATGGTCCATTGTGTAACCTGTAGTGATAGGTGTTAAGCGACGTGCGCGTGACGTCATTAATATAGAGTGCAACCACATATCAAACCAGCGATGCAACACTGCATGTTAGCCAATCCTTGAGCCACAGATTGTTTGGCAACTGCACGCCACGCACGCACGCGCGGCACGCACGCACGCACGCACGCACACGCACGCACGCACGCACGCACGCACGCACGCACACACACACACACACACACACACACACACGGACGGACGGACGGACGGACGGACGGACAGGGGTGAAAAGAACATCATCTATCGAGTTGCCTTCGGCTGTCAGAAATAATAATTATTTGAGCGAAGTAATGGATTTGTGACACAGAGGCTGAGATCAATGGGTGTGGACTTGAAGCGTGGCGTCTTGGAATGGGTTATATAACTATATAAATACATTAGTTACCCCCCCCCCTTTAATCCATGTAGGTCAAGTTGTCTGGTTGGCAGAGCTGCAAACACAAGGTGTAAAGCAGAGGGTTTCACACAGTGGTCACATTTTTATTGAGTTGCAAGTAAATATCCCTTTTTTCTCTGTTTCCAAAATGTTTTAAAATGATTATTTAAAAAGACAAATTTATAAAATGTTAAACACATTTTCTAAAGAATTTCATAAATAAATGAAAATAGATGTGAAACATAGCACATCTACAAGCTCACAACACTTGTCGATGCAACGCGTTGTGAGCTTGTAGATTAGCTATGTCTTCACTAGTCTGAGTCACGAGGAGGAGACAGCAAAGTGCTCCTTTGGGTCTCCAGCTGAAAAGTTGGAGGACCACCTTACACTGGAGACAGACAGAAAGTTGGAGGACCACCTTAGACTGGAGACAGACAGAAAGTTGGAGGACCACCTTAGACTGGAGACAGACAGAAAGTCAACATTTTAACAGCATCTATAGCGGTGGTCAGTATAAACAGATGAGCCAGCGTTGAGCCGCTGACCCAACACATCTATTTAGAGCCACAGTGTTGGGTTCCAACAGCTCAGATGAGGAACATTTCCACGTCCACCTCTGTTTGAACTCTGCTCTGATGCAAGGAGATAAAGCAACCCCCCTGTGCCCCCCCCCCAGATCACAGGTGAGCTGTAAGATCCATTTGGACAAATTGTCAAATAATATAAGAAAGAAGCCGAAATTGTGAACATATTTTCACAATGTAACATGAATCCAAAATATTAGTAGCAAAGATCAAACAAACACAAACAAACTAAAAACATTTAATTTACACAGCAACTGATGTCAAACAAATCTTTGAAACCATCAAAGCTGTACAGGCAACTTAAAAGAAAATCCACTAGACTACATCCAATAGTCTCAAATCTCTTCATGTCACCAGACATGGATGAGAGACAATCAGTTAAAGGTAGGGTAAGTGATATTTTTTGGTTAAAACAAAAAGTATTTTGTTAAAAGGTTAAAACACTATATTCTGACAGTAATTATTGCTGTATAGAGTGTTTGTTCAGTAACAAATGTCTCCCCGTCTCTCCAGCTCTTTAATAAACAGAAAATACATTTTCCGGTAGGTGTCAAAATCTCAGCCAATCAGGAGAAAGTACCCATGTTTATTTCTCATTTCTTAGTGTCATCACTTCCAATTTCACTTGTTTAATCTATATCCTGATTGAGTTCTCTATGATACCTACTTAGTTACTTTCCACCACTGTATGAACAGCCCCTGCATGGTCTAAACTGTAAGGCTGATCTTTCCGTGTCACTTGCAGGTCTAATATTACTAATCTCCTCTCCGTTTGCAGCAGCAGCCAAAACTCTTGGCCCCACTTGACCTGCAGAGTGGAGGCAGGCAGGTGCCACTGGGCCCGTGGACCCCTGCCAAGAAGACGGTAATATTTCATATCTATATGTTCACCTCATCCAGCTATAATAATCCCTGAACTCAGCTCACCTTGCAGTTTATTGTCTCATCACAAGTTGTGCTACAACAGGTATAATAAAAGCATGCAATGGGCACAAAAATAGTCGTGTCCCCGATTTGACACGATGCCATCAGCCCCAAACAGATGGGCTGCTGTCCACAATTTGTCCCAAAGTCCCAAGTACATTTACTCAAGTACTGTGCTTAAGTACAATTTTGAGGTATTTCTTTACTTTACTGGAGTATGTTCAATTCTCAGTTCTTTTACTTCTACTCCACTACATCTCAGAGGCAAATATTGTACTTTTACTCCACTACAATTATTTGAAAACTTTAGTTACTACTGTAGTTACTTTGCAGATATAAATGATTACATTATAAAACATACATTAACCACTTTAGCCCCATTTTATACCTAGGCTATTTGAAAATAGCCGATCTACAAGCTCACAACGCGTCGCATCGCGACACGTTGTGAGCTTGTAGATCTGCTATTTCCAAACATTTTAGTACTTCTACTTTTGATACTTTAAGTATATTTTGATGCCAATACCTTTGTACTTTAATTCAAGTAACATTCTGAACTCAGGCCTTTTACCCGTAACAGAGTATTTTTATATTGTGGTATTGATATACTTTTACTTATAAGTAAAACATTTGAGTACTTCTTCCACCACTGGGTCTATGTTACAATGACAAGATTTAAGTTGATGATTAATTGTCATCGTACAAATAATATGCGAGTAACGATTTAGATCTGTTTTTGGCGTTGAACATTGGAACAAAATTTACTTCTGGGCACAGGGCAAATATGACAAAAATTTAAAGACATTACTGACATATTTAATAATTGTATACTTTCAAATAGATGTAACAACAGCGGAAATAGCTGATCTACAGGCCCACAACAGAGCATGCGTTGTGAGCTGGTAGATCTGCTATTTCTGCTATTTTTGGAAAATGTATGAACACTTTTCAACATAAAAAGAATTATGACAAGTATGCAAAAAATATTGTGATTATCTAAAATATTATTATTAGATTGTGTAATAATTGTGACAGGCCTATGGCCTATCCCACTGAACACACACACACACACACACACACACACACACACACACACACACACACAGAGAGAGAGAGAGAGAGAGAGAGAGAGAGCGAGAGAGAGAGAGAGAGAGAGAGAGAGAGTTGCCTGGTCCAGTAGTCAGGGAATTTCTGCCTTTCTAAAGGCCCGTCTCCATGGTACCAGAGCTATAGAACACCGATCACCAAACCAAAGCGGTGCCGTTCTGCCCTCTCCATTCCACTGTGGGACTGACTGAACTCCTTGGTTTTTTTCCTTTTATAGGCTTTACACACAGTTACAACACATCTAAACTCAGAACACAACAATAGAAGTCTTTCTTTTGTTCCTCATGCAGAGCAGAGTGTTACCAGAGGTTATCAGGCTGACCTGGGCTGCTTTCTTCACTCTGTCACTGTGGAGGCTGGACTTGGACCTCGTCCAGAGGTCCAGCAGCACTGGAGCTTTACAGCCAGAGAGAGGCCATTGTCCAGAGGAGGAGGAGGAGGAGGAGGAGCCATTAAGCATGCTGACCATATGCTGACCTAGCCCTGAAACATGACTGTCATACCATGACAGTCATGGTGCCATGTCCCCCTGGTTTTTTGCAGTGTTCTATTTGTTTACATTGCCAACTCTCACATGTACATAAACGTTCAGATTTCAAATATAAAGGGCTTAGCACCGAGCCACGGATGTTACCTCGCGATGCGGACCACATTAAGTGGCCGGCTATCGGATTAAAATGCTTTTTATTTTGGGGCACGGTGGCGCAGTCGGTAGCGCTGTCGCCTCACAGCTAGAAGGTCCTGGGTTCGATTCCCGCCAGGGACGCTGTGGGCGCTGGGGGCGTGTCTTCTCCTCCGCGTCATCAGCGCCCATACCCAGGGTGGGGTTGGCGAAAGGGCCTACTCTGTGTGGAGTTTGCATGTTCTCCCCGTGTCTCCTAGGGTAGTTAATACCCTCACAAAAACATGTAGTAATCCTGGTCGCTATACCGCCTCCCCCATGACAGCTGGGGCGCCTGATGGAGGGGAAGGGAACTGGTTGGAATAACGTGTTCCTTCCACGCGCTACGTCCAACCAGGGAAACTCCCCCCTGTCAGGTGACAAGAAGGTCAGTTGGCTCTCATGCACTGAAGGAAGCATGAGCTCGGCCCTGGCCTCCCTGGCTGTGGGGGACTGGTGTAGCGCTGGTGTAGCGCCCAGGATCACTTAGGAAATTGGCACCAGGTGAAAAAAATGGGTTACAAAAATCGCGGGATAAAAATTATAGAAAAAAATAAATAAATAAATAAATAAATAAAAAAATGCTTTTTATTGAACAATACGGGAGATACGGGTACTTATCGTGGTCCGCATCGCCTTGCAACATCCATGGCTCGGGGGTAAGCACTTTATGTTTGAAATTTGAACGTTTATGTATATGTGAGAGTTGGCAATGTAACAAAAATCAAACACTGCTATATACATGGCACCATGACGCTTGTATACAAGCGTCATGTGAACCATGGCTAATGCTGACCCAACCATGTCCGAGGAGAGGAGGAGACATTAAAGGGATAGTTCACCCCCACGTTTCTATCGATTATTGTCACCCCATGGAGACCTTTTTGTTTTTGTCTCATTCCTAAGCCAATAATTAATGACCGGCAGCGGTTCCGGTAGGAGACACAAAGAGTCTCCTTTGTGACTCTTACCTGCTGGCAGGTGTGTGCCCGTCACAGGTGTGTTACTGACTGGCACCTGAGCATGGGTTCTGCAACTTTGTTGAGGTTGTGTTGATGCTCCAAGCAGTAACACTGCCCCCCCATTGTGGGCTTGTAGATCTGCTATTTTTGGCTAATGTTCTCCTCAGAAAAGGGATGCTAGGTTTCGAGTGGTTATGGTAAAAAGGAAAAATCATATCACACAAAGATTTGGCGGACTCCCTGTAGTAACTCTGAGGACCCCCTAGGGGTCCCGGACCCCCTGTTGAAGACCCCTGCTGAAAAAAGGGCACTTCTGGTCAAGAGGGCAAAGGGCAGGTGCTCCAGCACCACCTAGAGCCTATCTGTGCACGTCCCTGGTCTTACCCTGAAGGGACAAATGTGGCATCTTTCCATGGGGGGGGGCAGTGTTACTGCTTGGAGCATCGACACAAACTCAACAAAGTTGCAGAACCCATGCTCAGGTGCCACTCACACAAGTCTCAGCAGTCGTGTGCTGGCAGTTCGCTCAAAACAAGAGCGATTGACAACAGACGCATATTGGGGGATATTGGCAATTTTTTGGGGTCCGCTACCCACACGTTTAGCTGTGTTGCTCATTCCACGAATGCCGGATCCTTACAAGCTGTACCTCGTTGTAAAGGTGACTAATCAATGATAAAAATTGTATTTTTGAAGGGGAGAAATATTCCAGCGAAGTTACGTTTCCGAACCTTTTGTGGGCAGTTTATATATATATATATATTTCTTCTTTTTTTTTGTATATATATAAATCTTCTCTTCTGGGGGTGCCTGGCTCCTCAGCCAAATACATATCAATCAAGTGTGGGTCCTTGACATGAAAAGGTTTGAGAACCACGTATAGCCTATGTATTGTTCTAAACTGTATAAGGATGTATATGTTTAGTATGGTTATCGTTGTTTGCATATAGTATTCTACTCCACTACATCTCAGAGGCAAATATTGTACTTTTACTCCACTACAATTATTTGAAAACTTTAGTTACTAGTTACTGCAGATATACATTATTATATTATAAAACATACATTAAACACTTTAAACACATTAAGCCCTATTTTATACATAGACTATTTGAAAATAGCAGATCTACAAGCTCACAACGCGTCGCATCACGACACGTTGTGAGCTTGTAGATCTGCTATTTTCAAACATTTTAGTACTTTTACTTTTGGTACTTTAAGTATATTTTGATGCCAATACTTTGGTACTTTTACTCAAGTAACATTTTGAACACAGGCCTTTTACGTATTTCGACATTATGGTATTGCTACTTTCACTTAAGTAAACTATATATGCAGGGCCACCGCGCCAGGACAGGACGGTGTCATTTACAGGCTGTTAAAACCGCCTATAGCCAAGGACCACTGGTGGGCCCACTGGGCCGTGAGCACTTTAAAAGATGTTCAAGTGGGCCTCTGATCCAGAAGAGGTTGATTACCACTGGCCCCTCCGTTTAAATGTCATTGTACTGCCCTCTGCTGGTGGAAAAGCTCCACTGCATACACTGGCCACCTCAGTTATTCTGTTCAATGAATCCATTCAGTCAATGAAAGATGATGATATTTATCCAATTAGAACATGAGTTCATTGATGGCATTGATAGCCACGCCTTAAAGCTGTCTTCCACACATTATTACACACCCTTTGTTATGGATTTATTCATTTAAAAAATATTAGTTGACATGCACCGTGTAACTTTCCTCTTCTACCCCGGGTTGAACCCGGTTGTGCTAACATTTTTACCATTCAGCTTGCCGGCTTGTTCGGGGGATGAATTGAAACCTGACCTTTCAGGTCAAAATTGGTGTCAGATCCTGTGTCTAGGTGAGACATGACCTTTGACACGATCTAAATGTCTCAATAGAAGAGCGGGGAGACAAAATACAACCACCCCACTTATATAAGTTATATTGCAGGGGTCTTCAACGTTTTCAGGCCAAGGACCCCCTAGCTGAGAGATAGATGAAGCAGGGACCCCGTACTCTATATTGTATAAAATTGTGTTTCAGATTAAAGTTTATTTTTTACTAGGCGTTGTGAGCTTGTAGATCTGCTATTTTCGGCAAATGTTCCCCTCAGAAAAGGAATTATAGGGTTCAAGTGGTTAATGTAAAAAAACGAATTCCTATCACACAAAGATTTGGCGGACCCCCTATAGTAGCTCTGAGGACCCCCTAGGGGTCCCGGACCCCCTGTTGAAAACCCCTGTTATATTGTATTAACATACTCTACCATACCGATTGTATAAGTTATATTGTATTAACATACTCTACCATACAGATCGTATAAGTTATATTGTATTAACATACTCTACCATACAGATTGTATAAGTTATATTGTATCAACATACTCTACCATACAGATTGTATAAGTTATATTGTATCAACATACTCTAAACTCTCTAGGGCTATACTATTAACATGAAAAACTAATGTCTTGACTGCCACCAATACCATGGCCTACAACAACATGGAAATGTCATGAATTTATCATCGTGTTTCTCAGTCACATAGAGGTGGTGGACTGGAGGCAGAATAGAATATGTTGAGTTAAGCTGTGCTGATTGACTCAACCCTCTCCTTCTGTCAGACTGTGGTGTTAAGTTGACAGTTTTGGACATCATTGGACACTTGACTCCGCTACATTTCTTCTTTTTCGGGGCGAGCGTTGTTGTATTTGGAGTATCCATGTACTCAAGTACTTTGGTTGAATAGCCTACTAAGTAGTGTAGTTTGTCGTTCCACCTCAGCGCTCTGTCTGTCTGTCTGTCTGTCTGTCTGTCTGTCTGAGTCTCAGCTGAGGACAGACACCTTTTGTCCAACATGTCACTGCTTGTACGCGTCAATCAACACGAGGCCTCGCTTGGTGTCCAGTTTCCCACTGAAAGCAAAGCTTGGTGAATGGTGTGTGTGTGTGTGTGTGTGTGTGTGTGTGTGTGTGTGTGTGTGTGTGTGTGTGTGTGTGTGTGTGTGTGTGTGTGTGTGTGTGTGTGTGTGTGTGTGTGTGTGTGTGTGTGTGCGTGCGTGTGTGTGTGTGCATGCATACACAGGTACAGGTGTGGTATTAGTCTAGAAGCTTAACCCCATTTTTTTACATTATCGAAACGAAGCGGATAAAAGCGCCAGATTGTTTATGAGGCTTCTTTAGGACCTACTGATGGATTCTAGCCTTGGGTACCAAACTTTATTTTGAAAAGTATCCATACAATTATCCATATCAATATCCATAAAAAAAACAGGCAGATTCACTTTTTGGCCTATGACTCTTGAACCATAGCTCATAGCATCAAAAATAGTTTTTTCCCTGGACTCCTTGGATCATGACGCAACTTCCCATATAGGTCCCGCCCATTTCCGATTCCAAGATTTTCCGCCATTTTGCATTATCTTCAAAACACATATTTTGCTATTACTCCTACAAATTTGGTCCAAAACTCACACAAACCGGCACACACTCTTTGTCTTTGGTCATGTGATCACGATTTATCAGTCAGATTTTTCATATTCCCTTCGGATTGGCTACAATTGGCTTCTGCAATTTGTGGGAGGGTCCGTTTGGCAGAAATGGCATAAATCATGAACACATCATCCTATCTGTCCCAAATGTTTATCATTGAGGGGCCACTAATAAACGCAGAGCCAATGCGATTTCACTTCCACTCATAGGGGGCGCAACAAATTCTACAAATGTCACTGTTTTTGCACCAAATTAAATACAAATGGTCTTGTGAGTCATGTGACAATGACCGTCCAACAGGCTTTTGATATTCCATACTGTTTGCCTGTAATTGGCTTCAAAGAAAAAGCATTTGATGGTGCAGATGACGTTTTATCTGCTGAAGCAGCTGTAGGAAACCAAGCGGTTGGATGTTGTATGGGACACATATATCCCAGATAGTTTGAAGGAGTCCACCTGCGAAAAGAAAGGACAAGGTGTTTGCAGGAAAGTGTCAGGTCAGACAAAGCTACCAGGCAAATTGGATGGATTTTCTTCGTGACCCAACAAATAAGAGGGAGCTGCTTGCCTTTTTGACTTCCAGAACTGAAAAGTTCAACTGGCCACCATCCAAAGCTGTGTATCTCACACCAGGGCAAGCTGTGTATTTTTTTTTTGTTCCAGTAGTACCATGACCTGTTGCAATCATGAGGAGGCAGACACCAGGATTCTGGTTCATGTGCGACATGCACTGGAGCAAGAAGCAAAAACTATCCAAGTGTGTACTGTGGACACTGATGTCATAGTGATCCTTGCAGGCTTGTTCCATGATTTAGTTACGATTCAACCTTTGGCTGACATCTGGGTATTTTGGCATGGGCAAAAAATACAGACTTTACCACATCAACAACATGTGTACGTTTCTGGGGAAAAAAAGGAATTGAGAACCAATGCCTTAGAGATAGGTTCACAGATACTAGGATCATGGTATAAACATCATTTTACCTGTTAATCTAGATTCTATGAAGCACTAAGTAGTTTTCTTTGCACTGTGTTTATATGAATATTTACACTGTGGTTCATTGACCATTATGTCCATGACATGTACTCTGATTTGGCACTAAGATTAGTCATTTATCTGGATCAGATAAATGACTATAAGTGGCATAGAGAGGGCTATAAGGCAATGATTCTCAAAGGTTCCCCTGGAACCCCCTCAAGAAGGACCCCCAGGGCACGGGTCCTTCTTGAGGGGGTTCCAGGGGGTCCCCGGCTATTAGTTAAAGCTGCACTATGTAACTGTCCTCTCTTCTTCCCCGGTTTTCTGAACCTGGTGCTAAAATACATCTCTCTCTCTCTCTCTCTCTCTCTCTCTCTCTCTCTCTCTCTCTCTCTCTCTCTCTCTCTCTCTCTCTCTCTCTCTCTCTCTCTCTCTCTCTCTCTCTCTCTCTCTCTCTCTCTCTCTCTCTCTCTCTCTCTCTCTCTCTCTCTCTCTCTCTCTCTCTCTCTCTCTCTCTCACACACAGACCCGGTAGGAAAAAAAAGTATAATTTTATCATTAGCATTAGTGAAGATAGGTGGAAATGGGTGAAGTCGTCCTTTAATAGTTAGGATGGGTAAATGCAGGGTACACATGACATTTTCATGTATGTGAAATTGTACAGTGACGAAAAAATGAGGAGAGGTCCAAATCATAATTATTATTAATTACTATTACTATTATACTGTTGTAGCATGCATGCTAGCAGCGTTAGCTCATCCTACTGTAAGTGTCAGCAAAAAAACTCAAAGTGACTACTGGCCAATCACAGCACGTCTTTTCCGTGTCTTGCATTTCTCTATCACGCAGTGGGTACATACACACATGTCCGTTCGCGACCGTTTCGCGTCCGTTTCATACCGTTTCCGTTCGCCGGAAGTCCCATCCACTCCCATGTAAAAAAAAAACGGGACCGTACCGTTTTTTTTTTACATGGGAGTGGATGGGACTTCCGGCGAACGGAAATGGATGCCGAACGGTCACGAACGGACATGTGTGTATGTACGCTATGGGTACATACACACATGAGCGTATGCTGACGGCAAACGCGGGAGGCATGCGTTAATCCGACAGACCTTTTCTCCGACTATGTGGCATCCGCGTGCGGTTAGGGTTAGGGTGCGGGTTTGGTTCGGGTTTAGTATTGGAAACGTCGGAGCGCTGCGCTGTCGGAGGAATGCGCTGTCGGACTAACGTACTGCACCCGGCAAACGCTACACTACGCTACACTAGCCCCGTCCACTCTCATGTTAAGTTAAAAAACGGAAGTTCCGGCCTGGGCCGTGGCGTCGCGGTCCAGGCACCCTGGTTGAAATCCCTTAACAGACAGCGTGCCGCGGGTTCGCGTCCCGTTCCCGACGGCCTTTGCTGCGTGTCTTCCCCCATCTCTCTCCCCATTTCCTGTCAGCCTACTTTCACTATCCCTCTCCCAATAAAAAAAGCTATAAAAAGCCAAAAAAAAAACGGAAGTTCCGGTCCGGTTTTTCCTATAACATGGGAGTGGACGGGACTTCCGAATTCCGGGCGTCAAGTTGACGCTCATGTGTGTATGTACCCTATGACAGCATGAGGCATTCTGTTCATTTCCTGAAAGGCGGTTAACAGCCTGTAAATGACACCGTCCTGTCCTGGAGCGGTGGCCCAGGGACGCTAAAGGTCCTGTGACTTCCAGAGCGGTGAGTAAAAGGTAGGTCACATTCAGCGATGAGGAGGAGGAGGAGGAGGAGGAGGCAGGCAGACAGCCACGCTGGCGCTGCCTCTGAAGGGATCGGGCTTCACCGGGTGGGAGGAGCTTAACATGGAAATAGAAGCAGGTCCCTGAACAATGAAAGCAGGTCACACTGTTAGCTCTTTACACCACATCACTGCTGTGCTGTAAGTGGGTCCAGAGTGCTTCTGAGGACACTGATGCTTCAGTCCATGCTATACCAAGTACACTATCAAGAGATATACACAGAAACAAGTGTGATCCGTTTGTAACTCTGATAAGAATCACTCCCCTGTACCTTGATTGTCCTGAGTTGACTCGCCTGTGAGTGATTCCCCTCTGAGAGCTCCGGAGACTGTTTTAACATGGCCGTTTTGTTCACTCATTTGCTGGAATATCATTTAGTTTGTCAGTTGCTCACATTTTTTTCCCTCCAGTTGTTGAGTTGTGCAGCTTTGAGTGTGAGTTCCTGACATTTACCGGCTCCATTTGGTCACATTTTGTACATTCTTAGTATATATGAGTATTTTTCTGTGTACCGTATACCCACTCCAGTGAACAACGCAGAGAGGCGAACCCTTATTCTGGAAGTGGAGCTTGTTGCACCAATCTCATTAATCTCATAATAATGTACTCACCAGTGCCAACGTTTTATTGTTGTTTTTCTGTTTTTTTCACGGCGCCATAGACCTTGTTAAAATCCTTAAGATTGAGCTGTGCACTGTTTGCAGACATCGCGGAGATCTGCCTGCATGGTTCGAGCAGTGAAGACCACGTGTCAAACGGTGCCTCCGTGTTGTAGTTAGAACGGTTTATGTTAAACAGTGATCAGCGAGGAGAAAAACTACAAAAAGAAAATGGCGTTTCAGTTTCGTCATTAGAACGGAGGCCGGCGGGATCGGCAAAACCGGATCCCGAATAATTCCGTTTTCCGGTGGTGCTACAATGAAATGTGTGCCCTATCGAAAATTGAAAAAAAGTGCAATGTGAACTTTTTTTTCGAAAAAAAGAAAAAAGCACCAGTTGGCGTAGATCTACGCGACTGGCACTCAATGTGTTAATGACGTGGGGGGGGGTTAGTGTTTTGGTTGAGCATCACCAGGGACCCCCCCCCCCGGACCCCCAGGAACCTCCAGGGACCCCCCCAGGGACTCCGGTTGGGTGTCAGATGATGACCCTGAGCTCCTCGTCGGTCAGCTGGTTGACCTCCATGATCCTGTCCAGCTGCTTGGCGTAGGAGGCGTGGTCCTGCAGGAAATGAGGGATGCGGACGTTGTCCATCTGGGCCACGCCCTTCAGACGATCCACGTCCTCGAACGACACCTGGTGGTGACGCACGCACGTGCACACACAAACACACACGCGCGCGCGCGCGCACACACGCACACATACACACACACACACACGCACGCACGCACGCACGCACACGCGCGCACGCGCACACGCACACACAAAAAAACATTTTAGCCGTATTTCATACATAGGCTATTTGAAAATAGCAGATCTACAAGCTCACAACGCGTCGCATCGCGACGGGTTGTGAGCTTGTAGATCTGCGAGCTTGTGAGCTTGTAGGGGACCTTCTAAATCTATGGATTTCACATATAGTCCAGTGTGGCTTGTATATGCACACATTTGTTTTTTTTCCCCTAAATTTGGCTGGTGTGGCTTATATTCAGGTGCGCTTCATAGTCCGGAAATTACTGTATATGGGAAAAGCACGTTTGAACAGGATGGTTCAGAGATACGGTACCTTTCCCAGAGCCATCAGCATGGGGAAGTTGATCTTCTCTCTGTACCTCAGGATCTTCAGGATGCCGTCCAGATACACCTGGTCTTTACTGAAGCAACCTGCAACACACAACAACATATATACACCTGGTCTTTACTGAAGCAACCTGCAACACACAACGACACATACACCTGGTCTTTACTGAAGCAACCTGCAACACACAACGACACATACACCTGGTCTTTACTGAAGCAACCTGCAACACACAACAACATATACACCTGGTCTTTACTGAAGCAACCTGCAACACACAACAACATATTGTGTGTCTTTACTGAAGCAACCTGCAACACACAACAACATTAGGGTTGTCCGATATTGGCTTTTTTACCGATAACCGATATACCGATATTGTCCAACTCTTAATTACCGATACCGATATCAACCGATACCGATATATGCGGGGATTATTGTGATTAGGGTAAGCTCAAATTTCATATCACACACACCATATACAGTAAGAACTCCTGTAACTTATTTATAAAGCAAAAAAATATATATATATTTTTTTTTTCAAAAACCGATACCGATATTTTCCCGATATCAATTTTGATGCTAATATCGGCCGATAATATCGGGAGGCCGATAATATCGGACATCCCTAAACAACATATTGTGTGTCTTTACTGTAGCAACCTGCAACACACAACAACATATTGTGTGTCTTTACTGAAGCAACCTGCAACACACAACAACATATTGTGTGTCTTTACTGAAGCAACCTGCAACACACAACAACATATTGTGTGTCTTTACTGAAGCAACCTGCAACACACAACAACATATTGTGTGTCTTTACTGTAGCAACCTGCAACACACAACAACATATTGTGTGTCTTTACTGTAGCAACCTGCAACACACAACAACATATTGTGTGTCTTTACTGAAGCAACCTGCAACACACAACAACATATACACCTGGTCTTTACTGAAGCAACATGTAACACACAACAACATATTGTGTGTCTTTACTGAAGCAACCTGCAACACACAACAACAACATATACACCTGGTCTTTACTGAAGCATCCTGCAACACACAACGTGTGGCATAAATGGTGCATTTATATAGCGCTTTTATCCAAAGCGCTTTACATTAATTGTGCCATTAACCCATTCACACACACACACACCGATGGCGGAGGAAACCATGCAAGGCACCAACCTGCTCATCGGGAGCAATTATGGGGTTCAGTGTCTTGCTCAAGGACACTTCTACACTAACTCTGGGGGAGTGCCCCAGCCCGGGATCGAACTGGGATCCTTGCGGTTTCCAGTTCACTCTACCCCTGAGCCACTGCCGCCCCCACCATCAGCCACATCAGCCTTGTAGGAGACTGAACGTCATAATTCATAATAATGCTGCTGTTGTGCCATGTTCAGTGGTGGAGAGTAACAAACTACATTTACTTTTATACGATTTTTATCCCACGATTTTTGTAACCCATTTTTCACCCCGACTTTCAACAAAAAGGTCAAGAGTGTTAGAGCCTTTATATCATTATACTGACATACTGTATGGAGGACAATCCTTCTAGATTGTCCCCACTAAACCAGACTATAATAAACCACACTGAACGAAACAAAACTAAAGGTTGCAGGCAGTGGTATAAAGTAACTGTACTGTGTACTTAAGTAAACTTTTGAGGTATTTTTACTTTACTGGAGTATTTCCAATTTTCAGTACTTTTACTTTTATTCCACTACATCTCAGAGAGCAAATATTGTACTTTTACTCCACTGCAATTATTTGAAAACTTTAGTTGGTAGTTACTTTGTAGATTTAGATTATTATTACAAAACATAGATACCATTTCAGCCATTTGAAAATAGCCGATCTACAAGCTCACAATGCGTCGCTATGCGACGCATTGTGAGCTTGTAGATCTGCTATTTTCACATTTTATGCATTTAAAAACTTGTGAAATGGGACATTCTGCATTGTGACATTTCTACTTTTGGTACTTTAAGTATATTTTGATACCAATAATTTTGCACTTTTACTCAAGTAAATTTTGAATTCCAGACTTCTACTTGTAACAGAGTATATCTTACATTGCATTGTATTGATACTTAGTATATCTTACATTGCATTGTATTGATACTTAGTATATCTTACATTGCATGGTATTGATACTTAGTATATCTTACATTGCATTGTATTGATACTTTTCCCACCACTGGTTGGTAGTTAGTGACCTACCTGGCAGAGCGGTGTTGGTCTGTCCCCGCTTGGCGCGGACGCAGTAGTCCCAGCGGGTGCTGGGGTCCTGGACGAAGCGCCCCAGGCTGTGGTAGAGCTGGGAGAAGGACATGTGGCTGGCCTGGGACCATGGACCACAAAAAATAATTTTGATTTAGTTTTAGTCATAGTCTTTTGAATAAAAATCCATTTAGTTTTAGTCATCTGAAATGTTTTACTGTTTGTCTAGTTTTAGTCGACTAAAATATCATAAAATTATAGTCGACTATCTACAGTTGATTTAGTCGACTAAAACGTATGTTGGCGGTGCCTTGATGGCGTCGTAATGGCTGATTTTACACTCGGTTGCATGCTGAAAATAGCAGATCTACAAGCTCATTGCGATGCGTTGTGAGCGTGTAGATCTGCTATTTTGAATGCTATTGGTTGTGTAGCTTGTCAATCAAATCATCCCGCCCCTTCCTAGAGCATACCCTACTTTATCATCAATTTTAAAATCAATGGGACCATAATTTACCAAAACACATATCATGGTGATTGAAAGAAGACTCTAAACAACGACTGAAGCATATAGTACCTCGAGGGTCAAACGTGCCAATAGAAAAACAGCACTTTAATGACACAGTAAAATGATACCCTCCCCCTCATTATCATAACACAACAGGTGTGGGCATGAGGAGGAGGAGGGACAAGGACAGGAGGCGGAGGGACTGGTTCAAGTGGAAGGTGCTAAGGTGAGAACCAGGTATACTTAATGAACTGGAGGCGTGTCCACATAAAAACATAATTTTAACACTTTCTGTAGGCTTTTTGGAAAAAAAATCTTCCTCCTAGTATAACCATAATACCTTACCATAATAAATACGTTTTTTGGGGGGGGGGGGGGGGGGGGGGCGGTCACTGAAAATCACAGCACCCCATCTTTAAGTTAAAAAAATCAAGTCTAAAGTTCGTCAAAAGCCCATCCACTTGAATGGAGAGTAATTCCTTCCGACTCCAGCAGGGGGGGTTAAACAGCAAAACTATAGGCCATTCATATGAACTGTCACTTCCTATATATAGACTCAATTTCAAAAAAGGCGGATGGATGCCGGCCGGGCCCTTGCCTGGTACACGGTGTAGTAGAGCAGCGCGGCCCGCCATAGCGTGGGGTCCTTCCTGAACAGGACGCTGTGGATGCTGGCGAGACCCTCCTCCGTGGGGTTGAGGGGCTTCAGGTTGTGGCGCCGGCGACCCACGCCGCTGCTCCACGGCTGGTGGCTGTTGTTGATGCCGCGGAAGTAGTGCGTGCCTGTATGCATGACGAGAACCACAGCAACGACAAGGTCAGTCTCCTAAAAACATTGGTTCTTAACACATTGAGTGCCAAAACAGTATATATACTTCTTTTCAAAAAGTGACGTTGAGTGCCAAAACCGTATATATACTGTTTTTTGGAAAAAATATGAAAAAAAAAAAAAAAAATCACAATTTTCTTTTTTTCCTTCACAGCACCAGGAGATATCCTTTTTCGAAGATTTAGACTTTAATCCACTTCATGGTTAACTTATGACTTCAAAAGCCTGTATCTCTGCTCCTGTGTACTTTTTTAGCGGCGCGGATCCTGCTCTATACGACTTTGTCCGTGTTCACCGTCAACGTTCTGATTGGTCAGGCACGTCAACAAAGTGATTGGTCAAGCTTCACGTGACACATGGCTATAAACACATTATAAACACATATCGATGTCAAAATGTATCAAAGGCGCCGCTACCTTCACACAGGTTGTGATTTTTTTGTGTGACTATTTTCAACTGGCTGCAACTATGGAACGGATTACCGAATGTTTTTAATTTTTTCCCCCCGATTGTACGAGACCTCTATGTGTGTAATGACGGGATCACCGCGAGGACGGTGATCACTGAAAATATTTTGTGACTACTTGAAAAAGGTTAAAACCTGTGTACCCTGTTTTAAAAAAAAACCCTGGCAATCAATGTGTTAAAAGTGGGGGTACGGGGGGGACTCCCAGGGGTCCTTGTGGGGGGGGGGGGAACCAGAGTAGCGTCTGGCCACGCGAGGCTATAGTACCAGGGGGTCCCCAGCAAAAGTTTAGTTAATATAGCATCATCAATCATTTCAACCTGTAACCATATTTTATACTTTGGGCTATTCAAAAATAGTACAAGCTGCCGCGCTATGAACTTGTAGATCTGCTATTTTTGTAATAATTTGAAAAATCTCAACAATGTTTGGAAAATGTTGAATAATTTCAATTTTTTTAACACAAATCTTTTCTATTCTGGGGGTCCCTAGCACTAGGGCTTTCACCAACTAGTCGACTAGTCGACTAGTCGACTAGTATAACCACTAGTCGACCTTGTTAGTTGATAGTTGATAGTTGAAAAAAAAAAAAAAAAAAAAAAAAATATTTTTTTTTTTTTTTTTTTTTTTTTTTTTTAATTTTTAATGCTATAGTAATGGCCCATCTTACTATTATTATTATCCTCCTGACTTTATTTTTTATCAAAAGGGGGTCAAAAGCATGCCCAATAAAAGCCTATTATTGGGCAATGGGGATCCTTGGAGACGCTGCTGTGGTGCTGTGCTGCTGTGCCAGAAGCGCTTCCCTTAAAACGCCATAAAAATAAGGGCAGGAAGATAATAATAATAGTAATATAGTAGTAGGATGGTATTAAAACAGTGCCACCCAAAAAAAAAAAAAAAAAAAAAAAGTTTTTTTTTTTTTAAATTTTTTAATTTTTATTTTTTTTCTTTTAATTTAAATTTCGACTAGTCGACTAGTCGACTACCACTGGGTCAAATTAGTCGACCTGTAAAAATCTCTAGTCGTGAAAGCCCTACCTAGCACAACATATTTTTGAGATGGGGGTCCACGGCCAAATATACATATAATTTTGGGGTTCCTTGACATGAAAAGGTTTGAGAACCACTGTCGTAAAAGGCTGATGTTGGTTTATTTTTTTGGGAGTCATTCAGTTTTTTCGGGTTCTTTTCTTCCTTTATTTAGGTATGGTGGAGATGGACATGAAACAGGGAGAGAGAGAGAGACAGAGAGAGAGAGAGAGAGAGAGAGAGAGAGAGAGAGAGAGAGAGAGAGAGAGAGAGAGAGAGAGAGATGGGGAGAGATGCAGTAAAGATTGTCCGGGAGCGGGACTCGAACTCGCAATGCGCTGTCAGGCTACATTAGAGCCTACAGTTGGTGGCCGGACCGCTAGGCCAGCGATCCAGCCCGGGAGTATTTTCTGACCGAAAAGGTACAGTATAGGCTGAAGCCATCGCTTATTTCGCCAACCGTTTTGTTTTACAAAAAAACAGGGTGAAGGCTTTGACTGGCTAACTGTAGTCATGATCCTATAGCCCGGATGGATGGTGCAGGCATGGAGTGCAGGCAAGTCTGTGACGGCAGTACTATGATGTCATATTGATGACATCAGGGTAGTCAATAAACAGGGATTTGCTGTATGTGACTGTCTGTCTTCCTGTGTCCCTTTTATGCTCACATGCTCCCTGATGTCATCAGCTGTCCGCTATGGCATATTGCACTCATTGCTGGGCCCCCGGTATTGCTGCTTGCAGCTGTATTTGATGGAGGGGAAAGGAACTGGCTGGAATAACGTGTTCCTTCCATGCGCTACGTCCTATCGGGGAAACTCCCCCCTGTCAGGTGACAAGAAGGTCAGTCGGCTCTCATGCATTGAAGGAAGCCTGAGCTCGGCCCTGGGCTCCCTGGGGTGGTGGGGGGGAGTGTAGCGCCCAGAATCACTTAGAAAATTGGCACCGGGTGAAAAAGGGTTACAAAATCGTGGGGGGGAAAAAATGAAGGGGAAAAAAAAATGTCATAAGACATTATAAGAAAGTAGCCTTGGGAAACAATCTTCCAGAGCCATGTGGCCCCATAGGCCAGGGGCCTATCTCATGTTTGTAGAAGTGCATGACGCTAATGTCGCAGGGACAAGCAGGGAGGCATCGGGAACCCTTTCCATGCAGTCTTTGGTATGACCCGGCCGGGGGATTGAACCCCCGAGCTCCCAGTCTCGGGGCGGACATCTTAACCACAAAGCCACTATCTGGGAGAAAGTATAGAGGAGGGGTTTAAGGAATTGCCGCCCCCGTTTCCACCTCCTGGTGGTCCACGTTCTGCCCGCACAGGGGACAGGTGGTCTTCCTCATGCCGGTCAGCCAGGGGTCCAGACACCCACTGTGGTAGGCGTGGGAGCACGGCAGCACCCTGAGCGCGTCCCCTTCCTCGTACTCCGCGAGGCAGATGGAGCACACGTCGTGCGGGTCCCCCGTCTTGTACTCGTGGAACTGTTTCTTTCGCAGCTCCCTGCTTCTCCGGGCGTCCGCCGACAGCCTCAGATGAGTTCTGAGGAGCAGGAAGATGACCAGGTAGTGCACCAGGACGAAGAGAGCATCCAACACCAACTCTAATAACCACCCGAACATCGGCGCAAACGCTACCCCTACCATGGTGAAAACTAACAGGGTTAACAGGTTTTCATTTGGGGTTAACTGTTGGGTTTGGCTTGACTCTCTCAACCATATGACTAACCTAGTATACCATAGGACTACGGACAACCACAGGACTAAGAGCACGGGGAACCCAAACCATAAGGTGAAGCACGCTAGGAGTCCCAACGTGAGCCCGAACCCCAGTGTCCTTAACGCTGACATGTGGGCTAAAGCAGCGGTGGCTGAGGCGCTGATGGCGATGCCTGACACGTCGAAGAAGAAGAAGACAACGTCACCGAGGACAGCGACGGTATTCACGACGGCGTCTGGCGTGAGGACAACATGGCCGCCCTGGTCATCGGTAAAGTCGCGTTTCAGAGAGTCGGCGGTCTCGGCGGTCACAAAGACGGAAGGGATGTGTATCTTCGTCCACGTCCTGACGTCCCAGGTGTATCCCATTCTGATCAGACCGCCGGAGGACGTATGGTTGACGCCGTGAACGATGGCGGCCCCGTACCCGGCCCTCTGGGCGTTGAGGACCTGGACGGGGAAGCCGCAGAGGTCGGAGCGCTCGACGAGGGCGATGAAGCTGCCGTTGTCGACGCGGGGGGGCGGGGCGACGGGCTCACAGGCGTTCTCCGGCTGCTGCGCGGCGACGAGGAAGCCCTTCTGTCCGAGTCTGGGCAGGAGGGAGCCGAAGAGCGCCGATAGACCGTCGAAGTTCCTGCGTCTGTCGTCGGCCGAGTAAGCGGCAATGTCGCCCTCTACGGGCGACGGCAGGTTGAGGACGGAGAGGAGCAGGACAGCAACGATGACGTTCTGTGTGGTCGACAGCATCGTTATGAGCTTTGTTCTGTAAACTCTGTGTAGAACAACGTTATGAGCTTTGTTCTGTAAGTCTGTGTAGAACAGCGTTATGAACTTTGTTCTGTAAGCTCTGTGTAGAACAACGTTATGAACTTTGTTCTAGACTCCAAGGGAGGTTTGACATCAGAATGAACGCTGCTACACGGCGCTCACTCATTTATATATCCCCAAACTCTGCCAAGTTGAGGCGTCACAGCTGCAATCTGATTGGATGACGGTAGTATTTGGATGCCGATACGGATAACATCAGGGATCTCCATATATGGGCATAAAAGGGACACGGACAGATCTGCTATTTTTTAATAGCCAAAGCTAAGTGGTTAAAGCGATTATGACGCTATGCTAACTGATTTTGCTGGGGACCCCCTGGCACTCCCCCCAACCCCCAGGGACCACTGGTGATCCCCAGACCACTGGTTGAAAACCACTGATACAGCAAAGGTCGTCGGCATCGGGAGTCAAACCCACGCTTTGGTATGACTCGGCCGGGGGATTGAACCCCCGACCTCCCAGTCTCAGGGCTGACACTCTTAACCACAAAGCCACTATCTGGGAGAACATAGAGAGGAGGGGTTTAAGGAAATGCCGCCCCCGGTTCCACCTCCTGGTGGTCCACGTTCTGCCCACACAGGGGACAGGTGGTCTTCCTCATGCCGGTCAGCCAGGGGTCCAGACACCCACTGTGGTAGGCGTGGGAGCACGGCAGCACCCTGAGCGCGTCCCCTTCCTCGTACTCCACGAGGCAGATGGAGCACACGTCGTGCGGGTCCCCCGTCTTATACTCGTGGAACTGTTTCTTTCGCAGCTCCCTGCTTCTCCGGGCGTCCGCCGACAGCCTCAGATGAGTTCTGAGGAGCAGGAAGATGACCAGGTAGTGTACCAGGACGAAGAGAGCATCCAACACCAACTCTAATAACCACCCGAACATCGGCGCAAACGCTACCCCTACCATGGTGAAAACTAACAGGGTTAACAGGTTTTCATTTGGGGTTAACTGTTGGGTTTGGCTTGACTCTCTCAACCATATGACTAACCTAGTATACCATAGGACTACGGACAACCACAGGGCAAAGAGCACGGGGAACCCAAACCATAAGGTGAAGCACGCTAGGAGTCCCAACGTGAGCCCGAACCCCAGTGTCCTTAACGCTGACATGTGGGCTAAAGCAGCGGTGGCTGAGGCGCTGATGGCGATGCCTGACACGTCGAAGAAGAAGAAGACAACGTCACTGAGGACAGCGACGGTATTCACGACGGCGTCTGGCGTGAGGACAACGTGGCCGCCCTGGTCATCGGTAAAGTCGCGTTTCAGAGAGTCGGCGGTCTCGGCGGTCACAAAGACGGAAGGGATGTGTATGTTCGTCCACGTCCTGACGTCCCAGGTGTATCCCATTCTGATCAGACCGCCGGAGGACGTATGGTTGACGTCGTGAACGATGGCGGCCCCGTACCCGGCCCTCTGGGCGTTGAGGACCTGGACGGGGAAGCCGCAGCGGCTGGAGCGCTCGACGAGGGCGATGAAGCTGCCGTTGTCGGCGCGGGGGGGCGGGGCGACGGGCTCACAGGCGTTCCCCGGCTGCTGCACGGCAACGAGGAAGCCCTTCTGTCCGTGTCTGGGCAGGAGGGAGCCGAAGAGCGCCGATAGACCGTCGAAGTTCCTGCGTCTGTCATCGGCCGAGTAAGCGACAATGTCGCCCTCTACGGGCGACGGCAGGTTGAGGACGGAGAGGAGCAGGACGGCAACGATGACGTTCCGTGTGGTCGACAGCATCGCTATGAGCTTTGTTCTGTAACTCTGTGTAGAACAACGTTATGAACCTTGTTCTATAAACCCAGTGAGGTTTGACATCAGAATGAACGCTGCTACACGGCGCTCACTCATTTATATCCCCAAACTCTGCCAAGTTGAGGCGTCACAGCTGCAATTTGATTGGATGACGGTATTTGGATGCCGATACGGATAACATCAGGGATCTCCATATATGGGCATAAAAGGGACACGGACAGATCTGTTATATTTTAATAGCCAAAGCTAAGTGGTTAAAGCGATTATGACGCTATGTTAACTGATTTCGCTGCACTCATAACGCGGCACCGAGTGCCGCGCTATGAGCTTGTAGATCTGCTATTTTTGAAAAATCGTGAAAAGTTGTGCAAAACTTTGAATACATATATATATACATTTTTTTTTTTTTAATATTTTTTGGGGCTTTTATGCCTTTATTTGGACAGGACAGTAGGCTGACAGGAAATGGGGAGAGAGATGGGGGGGGAGACATACAGCAAAGGTCGTCGGGAACGGGAGTCGAACCCGCGACACGCTGTCATGTTAGATTACCAGCTTATGTGGTATGCGCCTGGACCTCTAGGCCAGCGGACGACCCTGAATACATATTTACTTTTAAGCGAACATTTGTAATTCAAATCTTTGCTTCTGGGGGTCCCTGGAACTAGATATTTGAGATGGGGGTCCGCGGCCAAATACACCACATTTTAAGGGGTCCTTGACATGAAAAACCATGTCAAGGACCATTGCTGTAGAAGAGTAGAGCTCTCTGAATGAGCTGTGCCCCTACCATGGTGAAAACTAACAGGAGGAACAGGTTTTCATTTGGGGTTAATCGTTGGGTTTGGATTGACTATCTCAACCATATCACTAACAGAACATACCATAGGACTATGGACAACCCCAGGCCTAAGAGCACAGGGAACCCAAACCATAACGCTAGGTTGAGGACGGAGAGGAGCAGGATGTTAGCGATGACGTGCCGTGTGGTCGACAGCACCATTATGAGCTTTGTTCTGTAAACTCTGTGTAGAACAGCGTTATGAACCTTGTTCTATAATCCCAGTGAGGTTTGACATCAGAATGAACGATGCTACACGGCGCTCACTCATTTATATCCCCAAACTCTGCCAAGTTAAGGCGTCACAGCTGCAATCTGATTGGATGACGGTAGTATTTGGATGCCGATACGGATAACATCGGGGATCTCCATATATGGGCATAAAAGGGACACGGACAGATCTGCTATTTTTTTATAGCCAAAGCTAAGTGGTTAAAACGATTATGACGCTATGCTAACTGATTTTTCTGGGGACCCCCTGGCACCCCCCCCCCAACCCCCAAGGACCACTGGTGATCCCCAGACCAGTGGTTGAAAACCACTGATACAGCAAAGGTCGTCGGCATCGGGAGTCAAACCCACGCTTTGGTATGACCCGGCCGGGGGATTGAACCCCCGACCGCCCAGTCTCAGGGCGGACACTCTTAACCACAAAGCCACTATCTGGGAGAACATATAGAGGAGGGGTTTAAGGAGATGCCACGTTCTGCCCGCACAGGGGACAGGTGGTCCTCCTCATGTCGGTCAGCCAGGGGTCCAGACACTCACTGTGGTAGGCGTGGGAGCACGGCAGCACCCTGAGCGCGTCCCCTTCCTCGTACTCCGCGAGGCAGATGGGGCACACGTCGTGCGGGTCCCCCGTCTTGTACTCGTGGAACTGTTTCCTTCGCAGCTCCCTGCTTCTCATGTCCAGGTAGTCCACCAGCATAAAGAGAGCATCCAACACCAACTCTAACAACCACCCGAACATCGGCACAAACGCTACAAACGCTGCAAACGCTGCCCCTACCATGAAGACTAACAGGATTAACCGGTTTTCACTTGGGGATAACCGTTGGGTTTGGCTTGACTCTCTCAACCATGGGGTTAACCGTTGGGTTTGGCTTGACCCTCTCCACCATATGACTAACCTAAGAGCTAAGAGCACGGGGAGCTCAAACCATAAGGTGAAGCACGCTAGGAGTCCCAACATGAGCCCGAACCCCAGTGTCCTTAACGCTGACATGTGTGCTAAAGCAGCGGTGGCTGAGGCGCTGATGGCGATGCCTGACAGGCCGAAGAAGAAGACAACGTCACTGAGGACAGCGACGGTATTCACGACGGCGTCTGGCGTGAGGACAACGTGGCCGCCCTGGTCATTGGTAAAGTCGCGTTTCAGAGAGTCGGCGGTCTCGGCGGTCACAAAGACGGAAGGGATGTGTATCTTCGTCCACGTCCTGACGTCCCAGGTGTATCCCATTCTGATCAGACCGCCGGAGGACGTATGGTTGACGTCGTGAACGATGGCGGCCCCGTACCCGGCCCTCTGGGCGTTGAGGACCTGGACGGGGAAGCCGCAGCGGTCGGAGCGCTCGACGAGGGCGATGAAGCTGCCGTTGTCGGCGCGGGGGGGCGGGGCGACGGGCTCACAGGCGTTCCCCGGCTGCTGCACGGCGACGAGGAAGCCCTTCTGTCCGTGTCTGGGCAGGAGGGAGCCGAAGAGCGCCGATAGACCGTCGAAGTTCCTGCGTCTGTCGTCGGCCGAGTAAGCGGCAATGTCGCCCTCTACGGGCGACGGCAGGTTGAGGACGGAGAGGAGCAGGACGGCAACGATGACGTTCCGTGTGGTCGACAGCATCGCTATGAACCTTGTTCTGTAAGCTCTGTGTAGAACAATGTTATGAACCTTGTTCTATAAACCCAGTGAGGTTTGACATCAGAATGAACGCTGCTACACGGCGCTCACTCATTTATATCCCCAAACTCTGCCAAGTTGAGGCGTCACAGCTGCAATCTGATTGGATGGCGGTAGTATTTGGATGCCGATACAGATAACATCAGGGATCTCTATATATGGGCATAAAAGGGACACGGACAGATCTGCTATTTTTAGCGGCGCTAGCCGCTCTATACCTTTAGGTATAGAGCGGATATTAGCCCTCTATGCCTGGCTTTTGCGTCAACGTTCTGATTGGTCAGGCTCGCCAACGTTCTGATTGGTCAGGTGCGCCAACGTTCTGATTGGTCAGGTGCGCCAACGTTCTGATTGGTCAGGTGCGTCAACGTTCTGATTGGTCAGGTGCGCCAACGTTCTGATTGGTCACTATTCATGACATCACTATGTTACTATTCATGACATCACTATGATGTCATGATTGGTCAGGTGCGCCAACGTTCTGATTGGTCAGGTGCGTCAACGTTCTGATTGGTCAGGTGCGCCAACGTTCTGATTGGTCACTATTCATGACATCACTATGTTACTATTCATGACATCACTATGATGTCATGAATATAGAATTAGATGTCTATATAAACAATGACTAAATAAACAATGAGTAATATCTAGAAATATCTAATAATTTCATTTTATTATTCATTTGGCTAAAGTCTCCTTCTAGGTAAGTTATTTAAAGTTAGATCCTCAATTTAACTTTATCTGTCCAAGATTCTTCCAATGGAAGCCTTGAAATAAATTGACAGAGATTTAATATTGTTTCTCTAGTAGAAACAAATATCTATGACAAAATATATCAAAGGCGCCGCTACCTTCACACAGGTGTGATTTTTTAATAATAATATTAATAATAATTAATAGCCAAAGCTAAGTGGTTAAAGCGATTATGACGCTATGTTAACTGATTTCGCTGCACTCATAGCGCGGCACCGAGTGCCGCACTATGAGCTTGTAAATCTGCATTTTTTTTTTAAATCGTGAAAAGTTGTGCAAACCTTTGATACATTTTTTAAAAAATATATTTTTTGGAGGCTTTTATGCCTTTATTTGGACAGGACAGTAGGCTGACAGGAAATGGGGAGAGAGATGGGGGGAGACATACAGCAAAGGTCGTCGGGAACGGGAGTCAAACCCGCGACACGCTGTCATGTTGGATTACCAGCTTATGTGGTATGCGCCTGGACCTCTAGGCCAGTGGACGCCCCTGAATACAAATATTTTTAAGCGAACATTTGTAATTCAAATCTTTGCTTCTGGGGGTTCCTGGAACTAGATATTTGACCGGGGGCGACGGGGCGACGGGCTCACAGGCGTTCTCCGGCTGCTGCACGGCAACTAGGAAGCCCTTGGTCAGTGTCCAAACCTCACTTATAGGGGGCGGTCACACCGCCCCCCCAAAAAATTAAAACCAATTTGACTGATTTGATAAAGAATCTCCTAACAATGATGTCACTGGTAGGCGGTTGAGCATTAGTGAGGGACCAATTATATGGAGACAGGTTGAAAACGGGCGCTCAGTTGGCGCAGTGGTAAAGTTCCTGCCCCCCCCACCACCACCACTACAGAGGTTGTGGGTTCGACAACAGCAGTGACAACACACAGAAATGTGTGTGGAGAGGAATTAATTGGCATAACGACTAAATTGGGGAGAAAAAGGGGGTAAAACACAATTGGCTACTCTAAATAAATAAACCATATGTTGAAGACCTGAAGCCGATTCTACAAATGTCTCCTGTAAATCCCAACAGTATTCTGAAAAACATATGTTTCTATATCAGTGGTGCTCAAACGTTTTCATGTCAAGGACCCCCCAAAATGATATGCATTTGGCCGCGGACCCCCATCTCAAAATATGTTGTTCCAGGGACCCCCCCCCCCAGAAGCAAAGATTTGAGTTAAAAATGTTCGCTTTAAAATAATATAAATTCATTTAACACACATTCATTTGCACACATTTTCTCGACGTTTCAAAAATAGCAGATCTACAAGCTTGTAGCGCGGCACTCGGTGCCGCGCTACGAGCTTGTAGATCTGCTATTTTTGAATAGCCAAAGTGTAAAATAATGCTTTTTTTAGCTCAAATAAAAAAATGACACAGGTGCGTCCCAGGTGAGGTCTCAATGGGTTAAAGCTATAATCCGTACATTTGATGTGTGTTATCTCCCTCTCTCGCTGTGGCGGACAGCAGTAAACAGACAGCCATACTGACGCGAAACAGCACACAGAACACAGGTGTGATACTAATGACTGGTCAGGTTGAGTTCCATTCAGGTCAAACAGAGTCAAGGCGCTGCTCACTGCTGCAAAGGCCGCGCTACGCTAAATGGAACAGAACCTTCATTAGTGTCATTGGTAGAGCCTGTACAACAGGATGTAACGTTACACCTTCTGCAACAAAGATCCAAGATAAGACCAGATACTTGGCGACAACCAGTTGTTGCCAGATTTTGTGAAAGAGATAAGCAAAACAGGTCTAGGAAAACAAGCCCAAAAGAAGCGACAATTAAGGTCACACGGGCACTTTAAACCTTTATACATAGGCTGTTTGAAAGATTCCTAGTGCGTGCACACACGCACACACACACTTTTTTCTTTATATTGGTAGCCAAGCTGTAAATGACATTTCATGTCTTGTTTTTAAAGGACCCCCAGTTTTATATGCATTTGGCCACAGATTTGATACACTTTGTTTTAATCATCTACACTGTGAAATCAATCCTCGGTGTTAATTTAACTCTGGAGAGCATACAAATGGAAACCAATGGGCAGGTCCGTTTGTATGCAGCAGACCTCCACCACCCCAGCTACCACTTGTCGTGAGTGTGTGTGTGTGTGTGTGTGTGTGTGTGTGTGTGTGTGTGTGTGTGTGTGTGTGTGTGTGTGTGTGTGTGTGTGTGTGTGTGTGTGTGTGTGTGTGTGTGTGTGTGTGTGTGTGTGTGTGTGTGCGTGCGTGCGTGCGTGCGTGCGTGCGTGCGTGCGTGCGTGCGTGCGTGCGTGCGTGCGTTTGTTAAAAACCCCAGTCTGTTATTGGGCTCGTAGAGGTGGGGAATCACAAGGACCTTCACACGTGCAGCACGCACGCACACGCACACACACACACGTGCACTCTGCAGTGTGATATATTCACAGTATATCAAGGGTCTTCAACGTTTTCAGCCCAAGGACCCCCTAGTTGAGAGAAAAATGAAGCAGGGACCCCCTACTCTATATTGTATAAAATTGAGTTTCAGATCAAACTTTTTTGTTTACTTGGTCTGCTCTTTTTTCCCTCTACACCTATACCTCTTTGCCAAAAGTAGCAGAGCTTGCCTTGTAGATCTGCTATTTTTGGCTAAAGTTCTCTTTAGAATAGGGATGCTAGGGTTCAAGTGGTTAATGTAAAAAAAATATATATATATATATCACACAAAGATTTTGGGCGGACCCCCTGTAGTAACTCTGAGGACCCCCTAGGGGTCCCGGACCCCCTGTTGAAGACCCCTGCAGTATATCATACATGGGCACCTGGTGGCCACATCATGCACCCCACCTTCACTTAATGCGGCCCGCAGGTTAATATTGGAATACTGAACATGACCCGCTTAAATAACTTCAGTCTATATTAGTAGCTTAACGACTAGTATTAAAAGTCTATTGTCTTTTTTATGTCCAATGTATTTGTATTTAAGTTCATAAAGTTAACATAAGTATAACTAAATGCATTTGAAATTAAATAAAAATGTTACTTTTCAGGATTCCAATCAAAAAATGGCAAAAAAAAAATCATCAGCATTTCAATTCGAAAATAGCAAAAATAGCAGATCTACAAGCTCAAAACGCGTCGCAGCGCGACGCGTTTTGAGCTTGTAGATCGGCTATTTTTTGCTACTTTTGTGCGACATACTCGAATGGCGAAGTACGGCATTAATTTACGGAAAAAGGTTAGAATACGGAGATAGGAGGTGTCTTGCCCTCTGACAGTATATGCATAGTGAGTGGCCCTTCGGAGTGAGTGCGGGAATGTAGTGGCCCTCTCTGCATCATCAAAGTTGCATCACCGCTGCAGTAATTGCGAACGCGGAAGGAAGCCGCGCCTCCGCCCAAGTGGAGCCTACTATGAAACTCGGCTCGGCTTGTGTCTCTGTCTGTCTGTGTGTGTGCAGTATGTGTGCAGCCGCGCCCCCATGTCACTCACGCTCTCATTGGCTGCCCCCATGTGACTCACGCTCTCATTGCCTGCATGCACTACAGCAGGGGTCCTCAACAGGCGGACCGCGGTCCGTTTCCGGACCGCGGGGCACCTCTCTGTGGACCCTGGGAAAATAATAATAAAAAAAAAAAAAAAAAAAGTTTTTAAATAACTATAACCCTAACCCTAAAACCGAATTAAAGTAAGAAAAAACGGGGGGAAAAGTACCCGAATCCGTCCAAATCCGCGAAAAAATCGCGCGCGCGCTTCGCGCGCGCGGGGGGCACACGCGCGCGTGCATGTGCGGACCCTAGCCTTATTCAAAAACGGATTTGTGGACCTTCAAGATTTGTTGTTGAGGACCCCTGCACTACAGTGTGGCTGAAATTCGCCTGTGCCCCTGGGTGACTAATTACACTCCTCTGAGAAAAATATAGCAGCGACAGTCAAAAATAACACATCTACAAGCATCTACACGAGTTCATCTATTGGGATATCTAAGAATTCCATGTCATTTGTGCATATTTCAGGCCGGATGGCAAGTAATTGCTCATTCCTTTCTATTCTTCTTATTGTTATTTTCGAGCTGCGTTCGCTTCCAGCGTTCGCGCGTCTTACTTGTATATACAGTACTGTGTGTACCCACCGATCTCGTGCCGCAGCATGCCTTCCAGCCAGTGCTCTCGTGCGGTGGAGATGTTGATGGTCAGCGTGGGTCTGCAGTTCACCACCGTCATGGAAGCCCTGGACAGCAGGTCGTCCGTCACGTTCACCACGATCTGTGTGTCGCGCACGCACGCACGCACGCATGCACGCGCACACGCACACACACACACACACACACACACACACACACACACACACACACACACACGTTTGTTTTTTCGACTGTGTTCAGAAGTTCTGTGGAACGGGTTACTGCAGTGGTTCTCAAACGTTTTTCTTGTCAAGGACCCCCAAATTGATATGGAAGTGGCCGCGGACCCCCATCTGAAAATATGTTGTGACAGGGACCCCCCCAGAAGCAAAGATTTGTGTTAAAAATGTTCGCCTTTTAAGAAAAGAAAAGATTTGCACACATTTTCGAGATTTTTCAAAAATAGCAGATATACAAGCTCATAGCGCGGCACTCTGCATGCATTTCTGGTTCTTCATCTCGTAAAATCGGGGCGTTTCAAGAATACTTAAGGGCGTGTTACTTAAATGACGCTTGGTTTCAGCCGTCAGATTTATCAAAGCTCCGACCAAATGTACGCTAGGATTGGCTGAATAAGGTCCCTTTGATAAATGCCACTTGGACGTTGGCCTACAGGCAAATTTAAGGCAAAAAATTAAGCCGTTGATAAATGAGGGCCACTGTTTGGGAGACAGTGCTGTAATATCACTCCCAGTGTGATAAAAAGCATTTACGCTGCGTGTGAACGTGCTCACTGGGGAGAGACTGAACGAGTGTATCATTAACTGAACATAATTCTCCTGCCTGCTATAATGAAAGCCATTAGTTCAGGCATACTGCTGCACACCACCAGGCGTCTATTATATATCTGCCATAAACGCTGTGCAGTGGTTAACATGATTAATGTGGAGGTGTAATTGCCCAGGTGTGCCACTGAACAAACGGACTGCAGGACGGCAGAGTGACTTCAGACAATTCAATTCAATTCATTAAGACCAGGAACGCATCTGTGTCATTTTGTGTTCGATTTCTTTGGCTATTCAAAAATAGCAGATCTACAAGCTCATAGCGCGGCACCGAGTGCCGCGCTATGAGCTTGTAGATCTGTTATTTTAGAAAAAATCTTGAACATTTTTTGCAAATCTTTGAAAATATATATTTTTAAAGCAAACATTTTTAGCTCAAATCTTTGCTTCTGCGATTATATATATAATATATATATATATATTCTTTAAACTTATGTTTGCTATAATCAGTGGTTCTCAAACTTTTTCATGTCAAGGACCACCCAAAATGATATGTATTTGGCCAACTAAATATTTTGTTCCAGGGACCCCCCACCCCCAGAAGCAAAGATTTGAGTTCAAAATGTTGTTTCAAAAAATATATTTAAATATTTCCACAAATGTTCAAGATTTGTTCAAAAAAATTATAATATTTTCAAAAAAATAAATTAAAAATGACACACACACAATGACTCCAAAATGACACACAGATGTGTAACCTCAATGTGTCGTCATGGCATCAGCCGCAAACAAATCAGTCAGCTCCATATATGGGCACACAAAAGGGGGCATACCCATGTACGGGCATATACTGATGACATCAGCGATCTCCATACATTGTCATAAAAGTGACCCAAGGACTGACAGATACAGAGATGCTGTTGTCCAGAGCCACAGGTCCGACAGCTATGCCCATATATGGTCACGTGCATGCCATATATGGGACCGACCGACTTCAATCTCGCGTTTTGCTATTTGTGAAGAACTAGACGTTCGGGCCGCTACGCGGCCCGAACGTCTAGCGTGACGCGTCGTTCACTTTGCAGTGCCACCTTACAGGCACCTCACAGTGTGAGAGAGAGTTTTGTGCTCTCCTAAATCCACGGCAGGCTTTGAAAGTACCCACTTCAGAAAGAGGTGACGTGCATCACCTCTCCAATGACCAAAACCCACTTTGTGATTACTCAGACCTGGTATGGCAGACCTGTGGGGAGTGTGCAGTGGTGTACAATGTGAAAAGATAGTTGAAATCGCAGGAGATGAAGTTAGCAGTTTATTTGTGTAAAGGGTGGATAAGAATGAAATGGTGTGAAAGACAGTGGCGACGTCGTCAGGTCCACAGGTTGTCATGGCAGAGCCTGCAGAATGGGAGAAAAGGAGAAGGCAGGAATCACCTAAGTAGTTATGATGAATGGGCCTAGTTTATAAGTATGATTATGAGCATTTATGACTCTTTCTATGGTTATAGATTATTACTATTTATCATTATGGAAGCCGTCGAACTGGTGCGATCTGACGGCATCCTAGAATTTATAGGTAGGATGTGATGTCATGCTGTCGTGAGATTACGTCACACTGGCGTTGTGTCCATATTCGGGACGACCGTCTCATCGTCATCGTCGTCTTGGTAACAGGTTGGTTTGTTGTGATGACATACTGACATACAACCGATATACTGACAACCGACATGGCGCAGGATTCAAATTGTAAGGTAGATGTTGAAAATGAGGGTTATCTTGACAAGATAATGACATAGAACTGTTGAAAGTGGTTCAGTGTGTTCTGTGGGTTTTATAAATATTTGAAGTAATAAAAAGTACTAATTACATTACATTACATTACAGTCATTTAGCAGACGCTTTTATCCAAAGCGACTTACAATAAGTGCATTCAACATAGGTAGGGAACGAAACTACTAATCACCAGAAGTCTTAAGTGCATTTCCTGCAAAAACAAGCAACCAAGAGTATACCTAGCGCCAAGGTAAAAGTGCTATATATCAGCTACCTACTTTCTTAAACAGATGAGACAAAATAGCAAAATCACTAATATACTAACAGGAGCATGTGACTAAATAATCACTACATTGGAACTGGAACACATGGCAGGTTATTTTTTCCATCCCTCCTTCTCCATGTATTATCTTCATGTTGTACCACATGTTTAAATCTTACTCATAGAGTACAGAAGTCCTGACGTCACTCATTCGTCCCCAGGTTCGTAAAGTAATGTCTCTATGGAGAATAACATTGGGTCATCATAGAATCGTCTCATATAAGAATTGTGTTCCAAAAATAAACAAACTGTCTCTGCGATATTATCAGGGAGGAGGTTCTGTATCGTTTATGATAGTCAGTCACTTATATTTGATACAGTCTGTTTCTGGCGAACATTTAACTCATTCGGCGGAAGTAACATTATCGTTTTCTCACCGTCAGTTGATGCTTCAGCTTCATATCCATAAGAGTCAAACCGCCGGGGTCATTTGTTTATTTTTGGAACACAGTTCTTATTTGACGCGATATTAAACACGTCTATGGGGATTCAGAACGGGGGTGGAAAACGGAACACGAGGTACGATGTGTAAACTACGTCAGACTTCGGTGCTCTATACCTCTCCCATACAGCCCTCCTTCTCTCTTCATGTTGTACCACATGTTTAACTCTTTAAGACCTGAGAACGCATCTGTGTGTCATTTTTAGATTTCGTTGTGCTATTCAAAAATAGCAGATATAAAAGCTCATAGCGTGGCACTGAGTGCCGCGCTATGAGCTTGTAGATCTGCTATTTTAGATTTTTTTTTTTGTGCCAATCTTTGAATATATATATATATTTAAAGCGAGCATTTCTAGCTAAAATGTTATTGCTTCTGGGGATTCTACAAATGTCTTCTAAATCAGTTTAAAACAGTTTTCTGAAACACTTATGTTGCTATAATATCAGTGTCAGTGTCAGTGTCAAGGAGCCCCACAGCGATATGTATTTGGCTGCGGACCCCCATCTCAAAAAATTGTTCCAGGGACCCCCAGAAGCAAAGATTTGAGTAAAAAACAATTGCTTTATAGATATATATATATATATTCAAAGATTTGCAAAAAAAAAACACGATTTTTAAAAAAAAATCGCAGATCTACAAGCTCATACCGCGGCACTCGGTGCCGCGGTATGAGCTTGTATATCTGCGATTTTTTGAATAGCCAAAAGTATAAAATATGGATAAAGTGGTTACACAGATGCGTCCCCCGGTCTTAAAGGGTTAAAGGTTTCTCTCACCTCTCCCACACAGCCCTCCTTCTCCATGTATTTCTTCACGTTGAACCAGACTCTGCTCTTGGTCAGCAGGTTCCCTCCGGTCTCCTGCTCAAACTTCTCGTAGTTGCCGTACTTCTTCAGGGCCAGCTCCATGATCCTCACCGCCTGCCGGACCACACACACCATGTGTTTTAATGACATCCCAACTCTGTTGGAACCTATTTAATTACGTCTAATTTAAAGTCCTTAGTATGACAGGTTGATAGGTTTGAGATTTGTAGTGCGCAGTGTTGATTTCGTCGACTAAAGCGAAAAATGTTGGTCGACTACCTTTTTTCACTGACGAAAACTAAATAAAAACAAAGCTACAGTATGATGACTAAAACTAAGACTACATATATTGACAATTTCATCAACAAATAAAAACTAGACTAAAATGTTAGTGAGGGACTATAGTGGAGAAGAGATCCAGTAGAACTAAAATACTAAAAGTCATTTTATGTTTGGTTGTGCTCGGGTGTTGTGCTCTGAAAAGCTGATCTACAAGCTCACAACGCGTCGCGCTGCGACACGTTGTGAGCTTGTTATTTTCAGCATGCAACCGAGTGTAAAATCAGCCATTAAGACGCCATAAAGGCACCGCCAAAATACATTATAGTCGACTAAATCATTGGTTCTCAAAGTGGGGTCCGGGGACCCCCAGGGGTACTTGAGGGGATGTCAGGGGGTCCACATGATTTATAGGAACCAAATGGACCCTTATGGGTCTGTAACTCTGAGAGTGTACAAATGGAACCAGATGGACCCTAACGGGTCCATCTGGTTCCATTTGTACACCCTCAGAGTTAAATTAACATTGATTTTACAATATGAATTGGGGTCCCAGGGGTATAAATGCCATTAAATGGGGGTCCGTAGCCTAATGCATGTTAAACTGGGGGTCCTTGAAATTAAAATGGTTGAGAATCACTGCTAGAGAGCCGTAAAAACCTTCTCTTATGGGGGTCCCTGGCTTATTTTTTCAAATGGGGGTCCGTGGGGTAATAAGTGTCAATTTGGGGGTCCTTGACATGAAAAAGTTTGAGAACCACTGGACTAAATCAACTGTAGATTTAGTCGACTAAAACTAGACAAAAACTAAAACATTTCAGATGACTAAAATAAGCTAAGTGGAATTTTATTCAAAGGCTATGACTAAAACTAAATCAAAATTTGCTGTCAAAATCAACACTGGTAGTGCGCCCCCCCCCCCATCCTTACACTGGCCCAGGGTGCAGTCCAAAGAAACAGAAAATAAGGAGACAACACTATAGATATTTATGCTCAGATAATATCTTGCTACCATAATTGACGGCCACAGTCATGGAGTGTACACGAGTGTATGGGCTCAATGGCCAAGCAGACACATGGCCCAACTAACTCCACATTTTCCCCCAAAATTCCTCAATATTCTGCCTGTCAAACCAGCTGCTTCGCATCCCATCACTGTACTTGCAGGATGTACAAATAATATCAAACGCATTATGCTCCAATACTTATGCAAATCACTTCACCCACTCAAAATTCACGTCCGGGTGTTTCTTTTCACCAGCCAATCATCATGCACCTTCCCTTTCACGTTGCCACGTCCGTTGCCACGTCGCGCTGACGTACGCTAAACAAGCGCTGCCGTGCGCACTATGCGAACGAGCCCAAAGGCGCGCAAAAATAAGCCGACCATTGCTTAGACACAAAGTCAGACCTGGCAACGCAGCCTACGCCAATCATGTGTGAGAGATCTACAAGCTATGGGGTAGAGACGCCGTGTGCCATGCACCGTATCTTAGCAACAACGAAAGCGCTCACTCTCATTGGTCCTGTCACGCTACGAGCAGTTTCCAGACAATGGCATCGCAGAGAGCTTGCTGTAGTGTTTACATATATCTATGGCTGTAGCCATCAGTCAGTCGCAGCGACGACGGACAGGGCGCTGTGATAGTTGCCATGTAGCTAACGCTAACGTGGTTGTCATACCTGCAGCGGCTGTGCAATCACTTTGTCAACAATATTCGTGTGGTGAATGTTATTATTGCTGCTCCGTTAGTCCATTGTAGATGATGTATGTTGTGGTATGTAACGTAATGGCAGGACCGCCCCGTGCAACGCACGTTTAGGCTGCATTATGTTGTAATTTCAGTCCGATTAGGGCAGTGGCTATCCCCCGCCCCCCCCCTACATCATATTTGAACTGGGGACCCCCCCATTTTGTTTGACTCCGTTCCACAAGTCAATATTGTGAAAATAGCAGATCTACAAGCTCACAACCCTCACATTGAGAGGCGTTGTGAGCTTGCAGATCGGCTATTTTCAACATGTTTGCCTCTTTCTTATATTATTTGACAATGTGCCCAATGTTTTATAGTATAGTTTGTTGTGTGTGTGTGTGTGTGTGTGTGTGTGTGTGTGTGCAGTACTGTGCGTCTTCTGATTATTAAAAGACGCATCCAACTCACCATTCGTGTGTCCACATGCACTGTTGTGCAAACACACAAAAACAGCCGCCATCTCCACACACATTCCTTGTGTGTGTGTGTGTGTGTGTGTGTGTGTGTCATTTTGACCAGATTGTCGCCATTTTGACCAGATTGTACAGGGTCACACATTTCCGTATAACACCCGCCACCGAAAAGATGTATGATGACTCATTGTATTATTATTTGATTATTAGATAATGATTATACATGCCCCATGATTATTATAAGATCATATATCTTAATCAAAAATTATAATCATATGATATAATTAATCATCATAACTTATTAATACTCATAATAAAATAACAATATTAAATAACAATATATTGCCCATTTCCCCCCAGCCATTTCGCCATTTAGATATGTATATATATATAGAGAGAGAGATAGATAGAGATAGAGAGATAGACAGATAGATAGATAGATAGATAGATATCCAGTAAAGTGCAGTACTTGAGCACATGTAGTTATTTACTCACCTCTGTAATTTAATTCATGACTCCCAGGATCCATTCTCTTTTGGACTCCTCTTAGGACATGCTTATGTCTCCTACAGACTACGATAGGCTACTTTACAGGTCACACTTGGACCATTGATAGGCAGGAATAGGCAGCTTTAGTTTTGTAAAAGGTGTGAATGGGCCAGCCAATGTATCACTTCAGTAACGTCTATTGGCTGTGTCTATTGTTGTCGGAGCAGAATTCATTTTCCTGGCAAATCTTCACTGACCGGGCCATGGCCCCACTAGCCCTCATGACGCTACGCCAGTGATCGGCGCTGCCAAGTGGTCTCTACGTGGGCGTGGGCGCTGCCGCTACGTGGGCGTGGACGCTACGTGGGCGTGGGCGCTAGATGTGAGGCCGGCGCAGCCGGCCGAACTTCTAGTTATACTAATGCTCAATACATATACAGTATTTATTTCAATCCATCCAAGGTTTGGTCTGACTGAAATAACTTTTGGGTCACATTTGGTTCTTTCATGTTTTATCAGTGAGAGAGCTGTACTGCACTGGGTGTCACTATTATGACCCAGTTACACTAATGACCTGTCAGTTACACTAATGACCTGTCAGTTACACTGCTGACCTGTCAGTTACACCGCTGTCCTGTCAGTTACACCGCTGTCCTGTCAGTTACACTAATGACCTGTCAGTTACACCGCTGTCCTGTCAGTTACACTGCTGACCTGTCAGTTACACTGCTGACCTGTCAGTTACACTGCTGACCTGTCAGTTACACTGCTGACCTGTCATAGCCTGGGACCAGACGAATCTGCGAGTGCCAAAAAAAATGCACTCTGCAATTTGGGTCTGGCACCGCTCCATAGAGAATCCATTTCCTCTCCCAGAAGACGTGGGGCACCAATCAGGGCCCAGTATTCGAATATGGGCGACTGTAATTGGTAGTTGGTTGTAGGTCTAACCAATTGCGTCGAGGGTAGTCTCGCGTTACCAGACTGTTGCCTCCCACAATTTACAAATGTTTCCGGCATACAGTCTGGGACTCGGAAGCTCTGATCATGTGTAAGGGGAAAGCGGATGCCCCTCCCCTACCCACGTCCGTTTTAGCATTGTGCAGTGGCGCAAAGGAGTCCGACTGGAATCAACGAATCTCATAAACATCGTTTATGTCTACTAGTGTCTTCTTTCACAGTTTTTTCGGCGTTAATTCCATGATACCTTACTCAGTTTTCTGTGATAAACAATCCTTGCACAAATAACATGAATCTACCGCTCCTATGACTATGCTTCCGCCTCGGTTCTGTTTCCACTGGGACAACAGGTCCGCGGGCACCGCGTCGTGATTGGTCGAATGTTTTTCCGGTCTGAACAACTTCCGTTACGCAGCTTTCGGGAAGTGGAGTTCCAGACTCTATATAGCATTCAGAGATTGTGGAATAGTTGTCTGGTGACGCGAGACTACGTCGAGGGCTATTGTTTTGATCCCGCCCCTTGGGAAACAAAACGTCCTCATGGAAGCACCAGACTCATATCCACGCAGTGATATATAGTCTAGCTACGCCAGGCTAATCCTGTCAGTGCTGTAATGGTGACAATAATGGCTTGATGTGGATTCTTTCTTTCTTTCTTTCTTTCTGCTGCTGATTCCCCTGCAGCTCACTACTTCAAGTCCACGGCCACTATGCCTATGGATCTGTGCTACTGTATGTCACGCGACCAGAATAGCCTCTGAAAGCAGCCCCCCCCCCCCACCCCCCGTAGAGAGAGGGTCTATTTACAGTGCGTGGCATCTGGGGTACGACGGAGCAGAAACGGGGCTACAACGCTACACTGTGTCTGTCGTCTGTTGTGCAGGAGGGCAAGGACAACCCCGGTGTGTCACACACACGCACGCACGCCCGCACGCACAACGCGTCGTTGTGAGCTTGTAGATCTGCTATTTTCAAATATTTTACTACTTTTACTTTTGGTACTTTAAGTACTTTAAGTACTTTTTGATACCAATACTTTTGTACTTTTACTCAAAAACTCCAGACTTTTATTTGTAACAGAGTACTTCTAAATTGCAGTATTGATACTTTTACTTAAGTAAAACATTTGAGTACTTCTTCCACCACTGACAAACGCACACGCACACACACACACACACACACACACACACACACACACACACACACACACACACACACACACACACACACACACACACACACACACAGACAGAAGGAGCGTGTAAAACAAGAGCAGAGGAAGAAAGGGAACATGAAAGCGCACACGGCCTGTGGATCACTTTACCACAGCGCTTCCTGTTCCTGCACTTCATTCAACCCGCCATCTGTCACCGTCCGTCACCGTTCTGTCACCGCCCGCCCGTCGCCTAGTGTACGGCCCACTGGCCGTGTTGCCGTGGCAGCCGGCAACACAACATGACACCCCATGGGGGTGTGGCTGTCATTGTTCAGACGGTAACCGGTACAGTGGGCAGACTGTACCTGGCTCAACTGAACACAAAGAGCAAATGTAAAAAATAAATAAAAAAGTGCGCACCCAAATGCCTCTTGCTGGCATTCATTCCCCAAAAATAGAAGATAAAAATAGCATATAGATACACACCTTTAACTGCCGGGAAAAAATAAAGTGTCCATGGAACTTAAATCCTAATGTAACGTCCACTGAGCTTAAAATCCATTGGGCTTATTGAAAAATCGATATGTGTTTATAATGTGTTTATAGCCACGTGTCACGTGAAGTTTGACCAATAACTTTGTTGACGTGTCTGACCAATCAGAGCGTTGACGTGTCTGACCAATCAGAGCGTTGACGTGTCTGACCAATCAGAGCGTTGACGTGTCTGACCAATCAGAGCGTTGACGGTGAACACGGACAAAGTCAGGTATAGAGCAGGATCCGCTCTAGCGCCGCTAAAAAGAAAGAGACGCTAGATCATCATTACAAAATATCCATTATAAAATCTTGATGCACACGGATTGCGTCGTCAAGGGCGGTGGTCACTGTCGCTTGCCGTCTTCTTTTCCTTCCTTTATCCCATAAATTAAAACGGCGCCCCCGAGACTCGAGCTCCTTGGTCCGGGCTTTCTGGGTTGCTAGCTCTTTCAGTACCACGACCAACTCTCGCTCCAAGGTAGTCATCCTATCAGACTGGTCGCTAACAGACTCCAGACCAACGAACTGTGTCTCCAAGGCCACAATCTTAGCGTTGGCGTTATCATTAGCCTGTTTAATTTCCGCCCTGAGATTATCAACCTGGGTCTTGATCTCGACCGACTGGCCTCCACCTTGTCGAGCAATTCCGTCCTCAGTGTAGCGATAGCCTAGCCTCGCGTGGCCAGACAATATCACACGACACACTGCGTGGATATTAGTCTGGTCCCTATCAACGATAGATTTTTTTCCAAGGGGCGGTTACAAAAAGATCCAAACGGACTCTATTGGTTAGACTTAAACCAATCAGAGCAGTGCTTCCTTGTACGAACCAATCAGAGCAGTGCTTCCTTGTTGATAAGCCCGCCCACATTTGAATACTGGGCCCTGGTTGGTCCCGAACAACCTCTGCGGGAGAGAAATACATTCTCTATGGAGGGGGGCCAGACCTAATCTGCCGAGGGCTAAAGTGCATGCAATTTTGCAAAGGCAGATTCGTCTGGAACCAGGCTAGCGATAGCCTGGAGGATAGCCTCCAGTCCGTGTGGCGTTAGCATTCGAGTTAGCTTTAGCCGGTGTAGCACTAGCACTCAAGCTAGCTTTAGCCGGTGTAGCATCAGCATTTGAGCTAGCTTTAGCGTTGCATCTAGGCATCGTAGGCTGCAGTTTTTACGACGAAGGCAAAACCAAGGAAAAGTTCTCAATGTCTCTGTTGGGTGTTCTCACACACTTTGTGGCAAGTTTGTGGCTAAACTGGTAAATGAATTACATTATGCACAATACCGGTAAGGAGCTCAACCAAAACGTGTCCTCACATGACGCTGCCCCGTAAGTTCTCCTACATGTTAAATCAAGTGTTGCAGAGCTCTTACATTACATGTCTGTTCAGCTTCACATGCACAATGGCTAAACAGATTACAGAGGAATGACGGAGGGGTTGGGAGTCAGGAAGGAATGGGTTCGCTGTCGCCGGGCTGACCGACAGCCTTTCAAAGTTGGAGCAGTCCTCTGGGCATCAATCAGGAACGGATGCGTCTGATGCGGACACTCTCCCTTCTACAATCATCCAATCACACCACGACACACTCAATTCAATTCAAAGGGCTTTATTGGCATGAGAAAACATACGTTTACATTGCCAAAGCAAAAAGCACAATACAACAATACAGCAATACAATCAAAACAAAAAATGTACATTTGAAAGTCAGAATCTTCAATAGATCAATTTCTATGTACCAAGATCACTGGGTGCAAATATAGTGCAGGAATATACACAATGATTCGTCTTTAGGGTGGTTGTGTTCCGTTCGATATCCTTCTCCTATCACAGCAACTCACGAATCTTGCTGCTGTGTTTGCACATTGTTGTACTTCGCCCAGCAGATATGGGAGTTTTTTTCTCTGTGTGTGGTTGTAATCTGTGGGAAGTATGTGTCTCTGATGTCTTGGTACAATGGACAGACGGTTAGGAAGTGTAGCTTCGGTTTTTTTGTGTGCAGTGGGTGCATAGTCTGTCTTCTCTCGGGATACAGGTCTGCCTGTGACGGCCTTTCTCGATCGCAAGACTGTGCTCACTGAGTCTGTACCTAGTTAAGATTTTTCTTTGTTTTGGGTCGGTCACGGTGCTCAGGTATTCTGCCACTGCGTATTCTCTGTTTAGGGCCAGATAGCATTCTAGTTTACTCTGCTTTTGTGTTGCTTCTTTCCAATGTGTCAGGTAGTTTTCCTTTTGCTGTTTTATAATTTTGTTTGGTCCGATGGGTTTTCTATCTCGTGGCTCTGTTTGTGTTTGTGCCCGGAGTTCCATGGCCAGCTGGCTGAGGGGGCATCTCTCTAGAGTTTCGCTGTGTGTGAGTGCTTTGTTATGGAGTGCATCTAGGTCGCTTTCTTTTAGGTGGTTGTAGAACTTAAGTGCTCTCTTTTTTATTTTGATTATGAGTGGGTATCGTCCTAGTTCTGCCCTGCATGCATTATTTGGTGTTTTTCGCTGGGTACGGAGAATGGATTTGCAGAATTCTGTGTGTAGGGTCTCGGTTTGGTGTTTATCCCATTTTTCAAGGTCATGGTTTGCTAATGGTCCCCAGATCTCACAACCATAGAGGGAAATTGGTTCTATCACAGAGTCCAGTATTTTAAGCCAGGTTTTAATTGGGATGTCTATTTTGATGTTTCTTTTGATAGCATAGAATGCCCTTCTTGCCTTGTCTCTCAGGTCCTTTACAGCTTGGTTGTAGTTCCCTGTGCTGCTGATGTTTAGGCCAAGGTAGGTATAGTTTTTTGTTTGTTCTAGTGGGATCGTATTTAGGAAAAATTGATGGTTTTGGCGGCTGGATCTTTTTTGAAATATCATGATTTTAGTCTTAGTTAGGTTCACTGTCAGGGCCCATGTCTGTGAGAATTTGTGTAGGAGATCAAGTTGCTGCTGTAGTCCTTCCTTGGTTGGAGACAGCAGCAGCAGGTCATCTGCGAAAAGTAAGCATTTGATTTCTGTGTTTGCCAAGGGGATGCCTGGAGCTGTAGACTGTTCTAACGTTTTTGCTAACTCGTTGATATATATGTTGAAGAGTGTTGGACTCAGGCTGCATCCCTGTCTAACTCCTCGGCTTTGGGGGAAAAAGTCTGTGTGCTTTTCGCCTATTTTAACTGCGCATTTGTTGTTTGTGTACATTGATTTTATGATGTCATAGGTTTTCCCCCCTATGCCACTTTCCAATAGTTTGTACATCAGACCCTCATGCCAAATTGAATCGAATGCTTTTTTGAAGTCGACAAAGCAGGAGAATAATTTGCTTTTGTTTTTGTTTATTTGGTTGTCAATTAGGGTGTTTAGAGTGTAAATGTGGTCTGTTGTGCGATATTTTGGTAGAAAGCCAATTTGTGATTTGCTCAGGACATTGCTTTCTGTGAGGAAGTTTAGGATTCTGTTGTTGAGGATCATGCAGAGGATCTTTCCGAGGTTGCTGTTTACACAGATCCCACGGTAGTTATTTGGGTCATATTTGTCTCCACTTTTGTGGAGTGGCGTTATCAGCCCTTGATTCCATGTGCTGGGGAAGATCCCAGAGCTCAGCACTATATTTAGGAGTTTTAGTATGGCCATTTGGAATTTGAGGTCGGTGAATTTTATCATTTCATTTAGAATACCGTCTGCCCCACAGGCCTTCTTGGTTTTAAGTGTTTTTATTTTGTCTTGTAGTTCTTTTAGGTTGACTTTTAGGTTGACTCCCACACGCGCGCACGCACGCACACAGGAGAGAACCCTGCCTACACCAAGCCTCTTCATAACCTTCCTAATCATAACACCTACTGGCTCACCTCCCAGTGAGGAGCCCCCACTGGGAGGACATACTGTTGTACCCTACTGGCTCACCTGCCAGTGAGGAGCCCCCACTGGGAGGACGTACTGCTGTAACCTACTGGCTCACCTGCCAGTGAGGAGCACTCACTGGGAGGACGTAGCGCCAACTCCTTGCATTCAGCATTCACCCCTTTATTGTCTCCGCCAGTATGGTGGAGAGTATGTTTTCGTCTCCGTCCTTCCGTGTGTGTGTCCGTCTCAGCCAAGCTAACATTGGTGAAGGCTTCACGTGACACGTCTTGTTTTGTTTTGTTCTTCATGGGCTCACCGTTTTGTTTTTCATGGCTGCCAGTTCCCATCTGATGTTGTGAGTGAGTCCTGACTGTTCCAGACCGTACTGAATAACTGCTAGTTTACATAACGTCTTGAGACTAGGATTAAAGTCTAAAATGTACAGGTCATCAGCGATTACGGGCTCTTCTTCATGTCCTTCAAAGAGGATGATACGATCTCCCACCACACAACTGCACAAATGATGAAACCCTGGACCCGGGCCGTCCCCCTTGGGCTCAACTTTCTTCCAGGTGAAGGTCTCTGGATTGAATTTCCACAGATCATTGATAATCGGGTTAACAGGAAATCTGGGCAGCCTTCGTTCCAAGAACGGAACAATGTCTTTCTCTCTTCTGCGACAAAATATGTACGGCTCTCCATTGTAGGCAAAGGCTGAATGATGATGAATTTCTTTTGGAAAAGGATTTGCAGAAGACATGCTCAGCCAGCAGTTAGTCTCTGTGTCGAACAATCCAGTATCGCATAAATCGCCCTCAAATACAAACATCTTTGTCCCGATGATGGTGGCAGAGAGATTACATCGAAAGTATGGTGTGTTAATTAAAGACCAGACCATTGTGGTGGTGTCCAACTTGCACATATCATTACTGAGCACAAAGGAAAGATTGTTCCTTTGAGTGTCAAATCCTCCACAAATATACATGACCTTCTCCAAGACACAGGCTGAGTGAAAGATCCTCCCTTTTTGAACAATCCCAGAATGCTTAGCCTTGAACCATGTGCGGGTGTCCACATCAAATGCATAGAGTACATTGGAGAAAGGAAAGTCGTGATTCCCTAAATGGCCTCCCCAGATGTAGGCGGTATCTTCTATCAGAACAGCTGTGTGGTTACAGAGACTGGGGGGAACTTCAAGGGGACATTCTTCTCTCCCAGTTTTCACTGGGGGCAACGTCGTCCAACGCAATGACACTGTGTTCAAGATGTGCACAGCAATTTCATCACTGTTGTCGTGCTTGAAATATCCCCCAAAGGAGTAAACGTTGTGTCCCACCAACACAAGAGTTGCTGAGCTTTCGTATGGTTGTACTAGAGTGCCAGTACGACACATGTGCACCGCCCAGTGGAGCATTCTGTACACCAGCAACTCTGTAGATTCAAGTAGATTAAAGTAACATTCGATACACCAGCAACTCTGTAGATTTGAGATTAAAGTAACATTTCATATATCAGCGACTCCATAGCTTTCCCTGTAAGATAATTACGTATCAATGCACGGTACCACTTAGATATCCAGCAGCACAAACATCACACAAATCCTGGCCAATCCCTGAGTGTGTTGGGTTGGCCAATCAGGGAAGCTAGTACCTGTTTAGATCAACAAGCACGGGCTTCCCGATGGAAAACTATTCAGCATAGCAACCCCAAGGTATTTTATAGATGAAGGTACGATCAGGCCATGGGCCAGTTCACACGCATGGGAGGCAAACTGTAAACTGGATCCGGAGGTTTGGTGAATTGAGAGGTGGCTGCAACAGCTTGTGAACAAAGACTATTTTGAAAACAACTACGTCCTTTGCCAGTTAAGTGGTTCAGGAATATAAAAGAAGACATATCACAGGTTGTTTTCTAGTCACAGGTTTTTCAATGTGCACACTACGTACTGTAATTTTATTGAGGCATCTTAACAGCGACCATGTATGTGTTTCTGACTCAGCAGTGACATTAGGTTGTCAGGCTGTCAATGGTGGACGACAGTTTTGCAAATATTTGCCTGATGAAGACCTTTAAGGTTGAAACGTTATGGCATTAATAAAATACACAGACAGACAGAGGGATCCCTCTTTTGTCACTCTTTTCACCATATATGGCATAAATGGGAAGACAGATACACAGACAGATACACGTCATGCGAAGTCCACAATGATTCAGATTTCAACCACTAGGGTCTGGCAGTAGTACCAGGTCTCCTGGTTCTAGGAGACCTGGTGCAATTGCCCCCCTGGCTGGCCAGCAGGGGGGCAATTGCCACCCTACACAATCACCACTGGTGTACAACAGCAGTGGCAAGCAGTTGGAAGGAATGAATTGGCGTAACGACTAAACTGGTAGGAAAATACTCTACATGTAAGAAAAACATATCGTCACCTTGCTAAACTAGTGGCCTATGTGATTTTTTGAGGAAAATGATATTTTTTGTCTAAGTCAGCTCCTCATGACACTGGCCACCTCTGGTAAAGTGGCCTATCTCCTAATTGAAAAGGATCATGCTGTTCACTCACCTTTTAGTATAATGGCCTAACTCCCTAGTGTGACTTAGGCCAAAATAGTTTTTTTTTGGCCTAAGTCACATGGTTTTGTGACTTAGGCCAAATTATTTATTGATTTAGGCAATTTTTGGTCCTTTTTTTTTGGCCTAAGTCAGACTGAATACGATTTAAACCTATTTAAATCTCTTATGTTACATAACTGTAACATCTTGACTGTAATTACAAAATACTTTGAGTGTTAAAGGACGACTTCACCACTTTTCAACATATCTTCATATAATAGGTCCTCACTAATGCTCATGATAAAATGGCAAAAAATGTTCCTAATCAGTCTGTGTCTCAGAGGAGGGCTGTGGACAGTTCAGAAACCTGTCTACCAGTGACATCATCGATGGGGAATCCAAGCTAATAGAAACTGCAGGCTTTGTATTCCTGGAAAGTTGCAATGCAATAATAGATCCCATTGTTCTCGCCTTAATAAAAATAGGAATAATTTTTTTTAAATCTTTTTGGGGAAAAAAATCCTGCCTAACGATGATGTCACTGGTAGACGGGTTTCTGGACTGTCCACAGCCCTCCTATGAGACAGAGACCAAGTAGAAAAACATTGTATCATTTTATCATGAGCATTAGTGAGGACCTATTATATGAAGATATGTTGAAAAGTGGTGAAGTCGTCCTTTAATACAATATGAACTTTATAAATGATGTAACTAAGTTAAAACAACATGTAGGAAGGATAGGCATAGGCAGGATTGGATTATAGTGTGGTAATTTGGTGTAATTGTTGATGGATCAAAATAAACTAAACTAAAAAAAAAAAACTAAAAAACTGACAGACAGTGTTATTTTTATTTTAATAGAAATTAAAATGAAATGGTTAAGAAATATCATATAGTTTTGTTTTGGATTCGTTTTTTATTTTTCCTGAAAAACTTGACAAGGCCATTAGTTATAAAGGTGACGATAACAATGTGGTGCTTCTTCCTACCTGTGTCAGGAAGCGATCGGAGGCGGCACTGTGCCGGGCCAGCACCAGAGGCGACACGGGGCTGCTGTACTCGAACTGGGGGTTGTAGGCGAAGTCCGACTTGAAGAACTTGACCTTCTCCTTCTCCACGTTGGAGGGCTTGATGGCCGTGAGGATGCACAGCTTGCGGCCGCTGTCCAGCGGCCCCGGTGCCAGGGACCACGGCGGCCTGGGGGGGGGCAGCGCGGGCAGCTTGGTGGCGCGAGGCGAGCCGCACGGCGGCGGCTTCCTGGGCCTGGGGGCGGGGCGAGGGGACAGGCCCATGGGGCTGCCCAGCACAGAGATGCTCCGAGCCGCTGAGGACTTCACGGGGACGTTGGAGAAGGTACCTGCATGGATTAAAACCCCCCCATTAACACCTGGAACGCATCTGTGTCACTTTTTGATTTGAGTTAAAAAAGCATTATTTTACACTTTGGGCTATTCAAAAATAGCAGATCTACAAGCTCATAGCGCGGCACCGAGTGCCGCGCTATGAGCTTGTAGATCTGCTATTTTTGAAAAATCGAGAAAATGTGTGCAAATTAATATATTTATATTATTTTAAAGCGAACATTTTTAACTGAAATCTTTGCTTCTGGGGGGGGGGGGGGTCCCTGGAACAATATAGTTTGAAATGGGGGTCGGCGGCCAAATACTGTACATATCATTTTGGGGGTCCTTGACATGAAAAAGTTTGAGAACCACTGATATGAAAACATATGTTTTTCAGAAAACTGTTAGGATTTAGAAGACATTAGTAAGAATGGGCCTCAGGTCTTAATGAATTAAAAGCAAAGATAAAAGTCCTGTTGTGTGATTACACAATTTATAAAATGATGATGTCCTTGCTTACTGTAAGTCGCTCTGGATTAAGAGTGTCTGCTAAATGCCTAAACCAGGGGTCTTCGACAGGGGGTCCGGGACCCCTAGGGGGTCCTCAGAGCTACTATAGGGGGTCCGCCAAATCTTTGTGTGATAGGAACTTTCTTTTTTACATTAACCACTTAAACCCTAGCATTCCTTTTCTGAGCAGAATTTTAGCCAAAAAATAGCAGATCTACCAGCTCACAAAGAGGTATCGTGTTGAGGGAAAAAAGAGCAGACCAAGTAAAAAAAAAAGGTTTAATCTGCATCTCAATTTTATACAATATGTAGAGGGGGTCCTTGCTTCATCTCTCTCTCGGCTAGGGGGTCCTTGGCAGGGCCGCCCTAGGATTTTCGTGGCCCTAAGCAAGATTTTTTTTGGTGCCCCCCACCAAAACACCCCATTATAAAATCATTATGTCATTTTTTATTGCATACTAAAATAATAACGCTAGTTGTTGGATAGGAGATACATGACATAATTACAATATGAAAGTAAAATAAAAAATAAATAAAAAACTTTTTTCTTTTCTAACTGGTTTTAGTCATTTTGTTCCTACTCCTAAAACCTTTGCTTTTATATTAGTTCGTTTTTTTTTACCAGCGGTCCTTTTTTACCAGCGGTACCAGCGGTCCTTTTATACGTTGGCTATCAAAGGAATAGCCAAGCTGCAAGCTTGTACATCTGCTATTTTTGTCAATTTAAAAAAGATCTGTGTTTGGAATTTTGTATACAAATATTTTTTTTTATACATAAATCTTCTCTTCTGGGTGTCCCTCCCTGGGACAAAACATTTTCAGATGGGGGTCCGCGGCCAAATACATATCGATTTGGGGGTCGGTGACGTGAAAAAGTGGGTTAAACGATACATGTATTGTGACATTTTAAAATGGTGGTTATAGTAGTAAAACACGTTATAGTTTCATCATTACCTGCGACGGCTGAGTTTGACTTGATGGAGCCTCCAGCGTTTCCCTGCGGGGCGCGGCCCGCCGCCACCGCACGACTCGCCGTCACGCACGAGCGGTTCCGCTTCTGGAAGGTGGAGGTGCATCTGGTGGAGGAGGTCTTAGCCCGCCTGTAGGGGGCGCCCTTCTGCTGCTGCTGCTGCTGCTGGGGGCTAGGGCTGACACATTTAAGTTGACCATTAATTGCCACTCAAATAAGTGTGATTTACGATTTAATTGTGTGTTTGTGTTTGGCCGTTGAACATTGGATCATTATGAATAACATTTACATTTCGTAATGAAAAAAATAGCACAGAGCTGATATGGCAAATAACTGAAATATACAAATACATATTTACATATTTAATAATTGTATTTATTTATGTAAAAATAGATCTACAAGCTCATAGCACAGCACTTGGTGCCGTGCTATGAGCTTGTAGATCTGCTATTTTTTTATTTTGAATTTTGATTTTTTTTTTAATTTGTGAAAAGATGTGCAAATCTTTGAATATATATTTTTTTAAAGCGAACATTTGTAAAATGTTTTGTTCCAGGGATCCCACAGCAGCAAAGATCTGAGTTACAAATGTTCGCTTTGAAAATATATATTCAAAGATTTGCACAAATCAGATTTTTCAAAAGTGTGAAAGCTTTCCAACATGGAAACGATTATGACGATTATGCAAAAAATGCGATTGTCTCATATTATTGCGATTGTCTCAAATTATTGCGATTACGCGATGATGTTAATAATTGGTGACAGACAGACAGGACTACTTACTGGGGGCTGTGTCTGTGTCTCTGTCTGTCCCTCTGGTCCTCAGCCTGAAGCAGCACGTTGTAGCTGTTGCTGCTCAGCAGGTTTCTGAGGACGCTGGAGGGGGACAGCCTGTCCACGTGGACACCATGGCGGTGATGGGACGCTGTGGGTGGACTGGAGGAGGACATCCTGTCCACGTGGACACGGTGGCGGTGGTGGGACGCTGTGGGTGGACTGGAGGAGGACATCCTGTCCACCTTGACGTGGTGGGGGTGGTGGTGGGACGATGACGTCGTCATCGGGGGGCTGGCGGGGGGTGGGGTTGTCTTCGTCTTCTCGGCGGCCGAGGAGGAGGAGTTCAGGAGGACGTGATGCTTGGACATTTCCACCTCTGGCCAGTGGAGTCGTTCTGAAACGATGTCGAAAAATAAATAACACAACGACAGTTAATCTGACAAGTTCACCCAAAAAATTACTCATTTTCTATCAATTACTCACCCCATGAAGCCTTGAATTCATGGGGATTTTTTTGTTTTTTTGATTCCTGAGACAATAATTTGATGACCGGCGGAAAGATGCTAACGTCCACGCCCGCCGGTCATCAAATTATTGTCTCAGGAATGTGACAAAAACTAAAAAAATCTCCATGAATTCAAGTCTCCATGAGGTGAGTAATCCATAGAAAGCAAGTCATTTTGCGGGTGAATTATCCCTTTAATCTAACTAATCAATTTAATGTATTGATCAACAACCACTAATATAACACAATTTCAAATATAGATATAAGCTTAACACAATCTGTAGATGCCTTTTTATGTGACACCACTCTGTGGCAAAAAAAACTTTAAAAAAATAGAGTAGACTTATCAATTTAGTCAATTATTTAAAAAAATCTATTAGAAATATCGATTTGTTAATAAAAAACTAAAAAATCCACACATGCTTCTCCATTATTTGATTAAAGGTAGGGTAAGTGATTTTCTTTGGTTAAAATAAGTGTTAAATAGCTCTATATTGTGATAGTACTCATCGCTATAGAGTGTTTGTTCAGTAAAAGGAGTCTCCTTGTCTCTCCACCTCTTTATTAAACAGAAAATGCATTTTCGTTTCAGTTTCAGTTTCATTTCCAATTCTATCCAATCAGGACAGAGAACTCAATCAGGATACAGATTAAATAAGTGAAATTGGAAGTGATGACACTAGGAAATGAGCAGACAAAAATTGGAACTGGAACACCTTTTGACACCTACCGGAAAAAGTATTTTCTGTTTATTAAAGAGCAGAATATAGTGCTTTAACCTTTTAACAAAATACTTTTTGTTTTAACCAAAATATATTACTTACCCTACCTTTAACCGAAAACGTAATCGATAGAATAATCACTAAGAAGATAGTCATAAAGTTCCAGCCCTAACTAACTATTTACGCCGTATACTTTGTATTTCCCCGTCTCTGCAGACTTGTAAAAGTAGTAGCTTACCTAGACACTGTACAATAAACCTCTTATGAAGGTACTAGTGTAGAAATAAAACTATTCTCCTTCCAAGTTCAGATAAAAATCCATGAATTCCTCTGTAGAGCTCAGTGGATGAATGATGATCTTTACACAGAGCTGTGTTCTTATCACATCCTCCCTTACATAACCACAGCTCTGTCTCCTCCATTCACTCTCCATTCAATCTAAACGCAAATGGACATTACTCCAGAGGCTACCATTACATCAGCGATGGAAGAAGAAGTACTCACATGTTTTACTTAAGTAAAAGTACCAATACTGCAATGTAGATATACTCTGTTACGAGTAGAAGACAATGCACTTGAGTAAAGTACTCATTGTGCAGAATGTCCCATTTCACAAGTTCAAAACGTATACAAAATATTTAGAAAATAGCCGATCGTCGCGATGCGGCGCATTGTGAGCTTGTAGATCTGCTAGTGATGAGCGGGTCGACCCCTAACCCGCGGGACCCGCGGGTCAACCCGAGTCAGAAGTCAGAGTCAGAATGTCAGAGGCAATTATGCGGGCTGTGGGTGAGCGGGTCAGCCGCTCTCACACGCAAAAAAAATAAAAATAATCACATGCTCTTGTTTTGTCTGTATTCCTAATAAGAATAAGAATAATAACAATAAAACAGTTTGAATACACTTGGGGATTATTTTCTAACCATGATTTTACAGAATTAAAAAATCGCGGGTCGCGGGGCGGGTTGAGCCATAGATTTATATATGGGTTCGCGGGGCGGGTTGAGGCGGGTTGGGTTCCATCGCGGGGCGGGGCGGGTCATGAAAAAACCCGACCCGCTCATCACTAAGATCTGCTATTTTCAAATGGCCGAAATATATAGGGTGCGTTCGGAAATTGTGCACCGGAGCGCGCTCGCCTATTAGTTTGTATTGGCCAGTGCGCTCAGTGCTGTATTTCCGAACGCACCCCCTCTATAGGGCTGAACAGAAGTGGTTGGTGTGTTTTGTAATAATCTACAAAGTAACTAGTAACTAACGTGTTCATATAATTGTAGTGGAGTAAAAGAGAGTAAATAAAACATACTCTCGCCGTGCCTTTCGGCCTGACGGAGACAAAAATACAAAAAATAATTACTCCAGTACTTGAGTACTTTACAGCACCGCATTACAGTGATGTCAGCGGTCCATTCCATGAGCAATGACTTTGCATCACTGTGACTCATGGATGAGTCACAGTCTCAGCAGAATAAGCAGATGATTATCATCATGTACCCCAGATATATCACATCACATAAGTACATTTACATTTACAAGTATTTCCATTTTTATTATAATTTATACTTCTAATCCACTACATCTCAGAGGCAAATATTGTACTTTTTACTCCACTACAATAATTCAGTTACAAGTTACTTCGCAGATTTAAATTATTACTACTGTACAAAACATACATACAATTTACCGATTAAACCCTATTTTATGCTTTGGCTATTTGTAAATAGCAGATCTACAAGGTCATGCGCTTGTAGATCTGCTATTTTCAAAAGATTTTGACAAATTCTGGAATTGTGGATTTTTTTTTGTGAAATGGGACATCTAGCAAAATGAGTACTTGTTGTATTATCCATGCCAAAACTTTTCTACGAGTACAAATTTGAATACAGGACTTGTATTGTATGAGAGTATTTCTACATCATGGAATTGCTGCTAGTTTTCCTTTAGTTTCTTCCACCACTGCAGTTCCTGGAGTGGAGGCAGTAAGTAACTAAGTACATTTAATAAAGTACCGTACTTAAGAAAATGTTCAAGGTATTTGTACTTTACTTGAGTATTTCCAATTTGTAGTACTTATACTTTTACTGCACTACAAATATTATAATTTTCTCCAAAACAATTATTTGAAAACTTTAGTTACTAGTTACTTTGCAGATTTTTATTATTTCAAAAACATTCATTAACCACTTCAGCTCTATATACATTTCAGCCATTTGAAAATAGCAGATCTACAAGCTCACAATGCGTTGCGACACATTGTGAGCTTGTAGATCTGCTATTTTCGGACATTTTGAACTTGTGAAATAGGACATTATGCACAACGAGTGCTTTTACTTTTGTACTTTATAAGTACATTTTGATACCAACACTTTTGTACTTTTACTCAAGTAAAATGTTGAATTCCAGACTTTCCCTCGTAACAGAGTATTTCTACATTGCGCAGTATTGATACTTTTACTTAAGTAAAACATGTGAGAGTACTTTTTCCACCTCTGCCACTGCTGTGTGTGACATAATATTGTAGAGGAGTCAGCGTGCAGGGCCTGGAGGAATGCAGCTTCATCACTCTGATACGAGCACTGATGTGTGAATCCTCACCACCATGCACACGCTGTGTGTGTGTGTGTGTGTGTGTGTGTGTGTGTGTGTGTGTGTGTGTGTGTGTGTGTGTGTGTGTGTGTGCGTGTGCGTATCCTCACGACCATGCACCGCACTGACAAACAAATGACCTCAGCACAGCACAGTGCTCACACACTACTCAGCATGCCTGTCACAATTATTACATCATCGACTAATCACAATTTCTTGACGCAATCGCAATTATTTTTGCATAATCTACAAGCCTACAACGCGTCACGAATCAGCTATTTTTACATATATAAAATTATTAAAAATGTCAATAATTTCTTTGTATATTTCAGTTATGTGTCATATCTGCCCTGTGGAATTCTTTATTACGAAGCCTATATATATAAAGCCGTTTATATACGGCCTTTGAGTGACAATTAATCGTCAACTTAAATGTATTCATTTAACTCTGATGTGTGTGTACACACTCAGAGTTAAACTGGTTTCACTGTGAAGTTTTAGAAGGATGACAAAATTGATGTTTACTAATTGCTGTGACTGCCCAGTGCCTCCATGTTTTAACTCATAGTGTTTCTATTTGTGTTCTCAGGTTTGTGTGCTATTTTTTTGATTGTTTTACACTTATTTGGTTTATAGTTTTTCTTTTTTATTCATGCATTATAGGTAGTATCATCTGTGAATTTTATTTTAAATAAAGGTTGTAAATATATAAATGAAGACTGAGTAATAATAGCAGCAGGGAAATGAAAACAAGTAGTAATATAGATGTAAAACTAACTACAGCTCCATTGGCTGGACAAGTTGAGTCAAGTCACCAAAATTCATTTACCCTTTGACTTCATGGTTTTATGGCCATTTAACTTCAATTTCTTGTAGACTTTTGGAACATTAACGTTCATGTGTATAATAATCTACTCTACTACATCAGGACCATTTGGAATATCTGACTGTTTTGTATCTACATATCAAATACTGCATTTTTGCTCAAGTCATATCAGGGATGTTTTGGAATGTGTGATAGGATGGTGGAGAGGATCAGAGATACAGTATGAGGAAGGATCCTCATACTGTATCTCTGATCCTCTCCACTTTCCAGAAAATTACAAATGAGCTTTTCCAGAAAAAAAAACTGATGTCACCCATGTTGTACAATTGTCAACCTGTCTGTGAAGTGACCAAGAAAGATCCTTTGTCATTTAAGTCAGTGGTTCTCAATTTTTTTCACGTCAAGGACCCCCAAAATAGCCCAAAGTGTAAAATAATGCTTTTTAGCTCAAATCTAAAACTTACACAGTTCCAGGTCTTATTAAATGGGTTAAGTGATTAGTTGAATTAATCAACAAAGGTGTAAAATGGTGTTTTCATTGCATTCAGTCATCCTGCAGAGAGAAACCTCTCCAGGTCAGTGAGGTTGACAACTCAACATTATAATGTTGATTTAAAGACTACAAATGGAAGTTATGGATCTGGTAGGATTAAATGGTTTATATAATCCACAAAAAAAAAGATGGAGACCAAACCCACTGATTCATTGACAGATAATACTCTCAGTTCCAACAGCACAGTGTCACGAACAGTGGTGTAAAGTAATTAAGTACATTTACTCAAGTACAATTTTGAGGTATTTTTTTACTTTACTTGAGTATTTCCAAATTTCAGCACGTTTACTTCTACTCCACTACATCTCAGAGGCAAATATTGTACTTTCACTCCACTACAATTATTTGAAAACCTTAGTTACTGGTTACTTTGTAGATTTGAATTATTAATACAAAACATACACTAACCACTTCAGCCCTATTTACACTTTGGCTATTTGAAAATAGCAGATCTACGAGCTTGCAGATCTGCTATCGTCAAAAGATTTTTGATACATTTGAAAATGTGTTAAATGGGACATTCTGCATAATGAGTACTTTCTACTTTTGGTACTTTAAGTACATTTTGATACCAATATACTTTTGTACTTTTACTCAAGTAACTTTTACTTGTAACAGAACGTCTACATTGCAGTATTGATACTTTTACTTAAGTAAAAAATGTGAATACTTTTTCCACCACTGGTCATGAATCTTGTAAACTGCAATTCCTTGACAGGATGTTATTCAGATATAAATCAGTTAATTACAGAGAACACTCTGAATAACATTAAAGTTAAATTAAAGGTACATAACAGCAATAATAGCATAGCCTACTTTTTGTTTTATACTCATTATTGCAGTGGTTCTCAAACTTTTTCATGTCAAGGACCCCCTAATTGACACTTATTACCCCGCGGACCCCCATTTGAAAAGATAAGCCAGGGACCCCAATAAGAGAAGTTTTTTTATGGCTCTCTAGCAGTGATTCTCAACCATTTTAATTTCAAGGACCCCCTCTTTAACATGCATTAGGCTACGGACCCCCATTTAATGGCATTTATACCTCTGGGACCCCAATTCACATTGTTAAACCAATGTTAATGTAACTCTGAGAGTGTACAAATGGAACCAAATGGACCCTAACGGGCCGTTAGGGTCCATTTGGTTCCATTTGTACACTCTCAGAGTTACAGACCCATAAGGGTCCATTTGGTTCCTATTCGTCATTTAGCTGGGGACCCCCTGGAACTCCCTCAAGGACCCCTGGGGGTCCCCGGACCCCACTTTGAGAACCAATGCATTATTGGACGCAGAGAATATCAGTAAATGAATGATCACAAGAAGAGAAAAGTCAGTGTCAACATTATGATCCTACCTGTCACTTTGATTGATTCCAGCATCTTGATATGTCTTCAACTGACAGCTCCCAGATGAACTATTAGCTTCATGAAGCTAACACTGAGAATAAACATACAAATCCACTGATTTACATCCACTCACATGTAACAGTTAATAATGACTGCAATAATACAAAAGGTCCTTATATCCTGTAACATCTTGTAGATCTAACATTGTTCCTTATAACGTCCTCCCAGTCCAGCTGAGATCAGATCTGATCTGACAGATCTACCCTGGATGCACCAGCTCCAGCTCTCTTTGGGTCTGTTTATGTTTCCATGGTTTCGTGGCTAAGCTACGTAAATAACAGGAAACGCAGGGGCTTATGGGAAATGGAGTTCGTTTCATAAACATTGTAACACGGTCAGAAGAAGTCTATGGTTCCACCCCAGAAAGTTTAATCACATCATGTTTTACATTTTTAACCTTACATGAAATCAATTATGACCCAAAATATGTATTTATATCATGAAATTAGAAATGATACCTTATGAACTTAATGACCATTAATTTTCTGTATTTTAGCGATTTTAGTAATTTTACTAAATTTTACCAGATGACAGTGAAGTGACAATTTAAGGACTTTTAAGACCTTTTTAATACCTAAAAAAAACTATATTGGCCAAATTGTCAAATAATATAAGAGACAAAAATTATGAAAATAGCCGGTTCTACAAGCTTGTAGATCTGCTATTTTCACACTAATTATCTGTGGAACAGAGTCAAACTAAATGTAATGCCTCGACTCCTACATTTCCAAGTGCTTGTCAGGGTGGGGGGTCCCCAGTTCAAATATGATTATTTTGGGGGGTTGAGAACCAATGCTAGAGAGACCAGTGTTGTGTGCAAAAGTAAGTAACTCACTAACAACATGGAGCAAAAACACAACATTGATCTGAATCCATTCATTGAACTAATGGTGAGATAAATAAATGATGTTCATGTTTACAACACTTTGCAAAGACCTGACTGTTGATCTGTTTGTATTCAACTAGGCTGTGTCTCCCTCGTGTGGACACAATGAATAACTACAGGTGTAAGTCGTCAATGAATACTGTGTTCACTCAGTTCATACAATATTAAAAACGAGATGACGTAATATCATGGCTCTAGTTTCTACAATATAATGCATTCACCCGCCCCTTTTTTTCATTTTTATCTCTAGGACCCCAATCTACATTTTAACTCTGAAACAGACAGTACTCTCCATTTGGTTCCATTTTACACTAATGTGATATTATCATCATGAATATTGTATTAAAATATACAAGCATTAATCGGTCTATAACAGGGGTCTTCAACATTTTCAGGCCAAGGACCCCTAGCTGAGAGAGAGATGAAGCAGAGACCCCCTACTCTATATTGTATAAATTTGTGTTTCAGATTGTAGCGCGAGGCGTTGTGAGCTTGTAGATCGGCTATTTTTGGCTAAAGTTCTCCTCAGAAAAGGGATGCTAGGTTTCGAGTGGTTATGGTAAAAAAGAAAAATCATATCACATAAAGATTTGGCGGACCCCCTGTAGTAACTCTGAGGACCCCCTAGGGGTCCCGGACCCCCTGTTGAAGACCCCTGCTGTAAACTTCTTTTTTTTTTCAAAAGGGCACTTCTGGTCAAGAGGGCAAAGGGCAGGTGCTCTAGCAACACCTAGAGTCTATCTGTGCACGTCCCTGCATGCAACGCTGATGATGCTGCTGGGTCAAAAGAGTCACATACATACAGGGTTCCCACAGTCATGACATTCCTGGAAATATTTAGAAATTAGAAACACAGTTTTCCAGACCTGGAAAAGGTTTGGAATTGATCAAATATTTTGGAAATCAATCAACTTTTGATTTTGTCGATGACGAAAACTTTTGGTCGACTACCTTTTTTCACTGACGAAAAACTAAATAAAAAACAAATAAAAACTAGACTAAAATGTTAGTGAGGGTTCTAGTGGAGAAGAGATCCAGTAGAACTGAAAGACAAGTCATTTTATGTTTGGTTGCGCTCTGTTGTTGCACTCTATCTATGTCTATAGAACCCAAGTGCGCTGTGCACCTACAAAATGATTCCCCTAGTTTAAAATGTGTTTAGTTTGGTATAATCATTTTGTTTCTTTTGGTATAATAATCATTTGGTATATCCATCTTTTATTCTGACTCGTAGCGAGACTAAACTAATTGATTTGCATTATGTGGGGAACAAAAACAATGCTACGCCAACCAGAACACACCACTGGAACCCATTTTCCCTCCTTTTTTCTAAACCGGATCACACGGCTCAGTTTTAGAATGAAAACCAGGCTTTCCTCCGCGGTGGAAAGCCAGGTGACACGAGGTTAGTGTGCACGGGTGCATTTCTCCTTTCCGACATGTCGCCTTTCCGACGTTGACGAACCCTATACCTAACCCTAACCCTAACCTTAACCGCACGCGGAAGCCACTAGTCGGAGTGGTGAGATGTCGGAATGGAAGGAGCACCCCAGTGTGCACTTGGTAGCGAACCCGGTCTGGCGGAGTTCTGCGCTCTGAGGAGTGCACTTTTCTAGTCTGGTTTTGAATATCCTTAGAGGTGTACGTGGTATTTTTGTAGGTACACTCTTAGCCATTTTTTGTCCGTTTCCTCTTCATAGGCCTGTCCTTTTTTGTCTGTCCCTTTCAGCTTCACCTTTCCTCTTACGACTTCAAACTTCTAACTCACAGGGAATGGGTTTGGGGTCCACTGAAAGTGATAACAGAATGTGATTAAGTTGTCAATTTAGCATAGACCAACAGCACTGCTGGTCTTGGGGCGGGCGGAAAGCGAAACAAACCAATCACTTCTTGATTCCTTAAAAAAAAAGTTAGCGGGTGCAACTTTCAGGCCGCAATTATAAGTCTGGTAATTGTCAATACACAGTGACTGTGAAGATATCCAGTCACTTCACTGAGGTCAGTTTACAGTCTCCACCCTGCAAGCTTGATATGGAGCAGAACTCATCCCAGAGACCCTGGATTCCTCATGGAGAACCACAATGGGAGCTGGTTTTACAGCTCAGCCAGGCTGCGCTCCAGAGAGTCGATGTCCGCCTCCCCTTCCTCGCATTTGGTGCCGCGGGCGCTGCACTCCAAGAACTCCACCTTCATGGGCAGCTGACTGAACTCAAAGTCCGTGCCCTTCTTCCCCAGGTGCACGCTGCCTCCGACGGAGCCGTCCTGAGAGCCCATTCAGCTGTTGCTGAATCAGTTTGACCGATGTGGCCATAACGATATCCTGTTTGTTGCACGCCACGATAAGACTGATAAGCAGCCGGATGAACAGCAGGGTCTTTCCAGAATCACACAATCCCACCAGCAGCACAGCACTTCTTCTTCCTACTGTGGTCTTACTGCTGTGTAATAAGTACTTTATTAAGGTGATGATAACGACTAATAAAGCAAGGATGATGATTCCGATGATAAACACTGAAGATTCGGACATCGCTGCTTCCAGGAGCGGCGTTATAGAAACTGACAATCGGCTGACTCGATAACCAGATCCAAGACCACTTTGAGAATATGCTTTAGGCTGTGCTATCCAACTATTACTGGTTTCTCTTGATGCTTCTCTCTCGGTTAGTTAATGTAGCTCGGGTCACTGCTGGAACTGAGCCCAACTAAGGCACATCGAGTCCCTTTATACTGTTAGCTGTGGCCCTAGTGTCCTCATGATGATGTCAGGTAGTGTCAGACATCTCCGTATATGGGCCGGCCTACATCAGTTTTATGCCCAAATATGGGACTATGCCGTCAGGCCTGTACGTGATGGATATCTCTATGTATGGAGATCTGGGCAGAGGTTGCTGATGTCAGACTCCATACATTATGGCACGTTTAGGTCTCTATGACGACTTGGCAGGTCGATTGTCTCCATCTATGGGGATCTCCATATATGGGCTAGTGCTGGCAAATATGACCTGAATGTTTTCTACAGCCGCGGCGGTTCATTGTCAAAGAAACCCATGTGGATGGACCGTGATGGGGATGGAGTGTAGGTTGGTGCTGGATCTGTCCTCTCTCTCTGTCTCCGTCTCTCTCAGGACACCCTCAGTATCTCACGGGAGTTCTATAGATTTTATATAGCTTATATAGATTGTACCGGGTTGAAGTGGAGGTCAGAAAGTACTTCACACCTTATATAGGCTAACCAGAGCTCTGATCTGATGTCACACAACAGCATGACATTAAAGGGATAGTTCACCAAGAAAATTATACTACGCGTTGAGAGCGTATAAATCGGCTATTTTCCCAACTTCTGTTGCGACAACCAACATAAAAAGTTGAACTATGGAATGGATGTACAAGGTTTCTGCCCAACAAATCACATAATTATAGTATATTCTTTTTGAAATATGTTAGTCAAGGTGGTCAAATCGTCCTGAAACCTTGCCCAAATGTTAAGTTATGTGAGTCATAGATACGTCATAGAGACGACGTGATGTCACAGGCATGAAGGCACGCCTGTGACATCATGTATGCATGTACTGTACATGTAGTATGGGATTGACCATCAGCACCCAAAAAGCAGGTAATCTGTCAGACGTGTGCTGGCCTCCCACACTAGCCAACAGCCTCTGCAGCAGAAGGGCAACCGCTGTCCATGTTCGGACGGACAGTACCTTCAAATATCTGGGTAGAATAATATCTGACACCTGCACAATGTGTTTTGAGATCCAAAACTGCCTCAAACAAGCCTCAATATGATTTGGTTGTCTCAGAAGCCTGGAGGCCTTGCATGTGAGATGCCCTTTGTTACGAACATTCAGGCCATACTTAGGAAACATTCAGGGCATAGTTGCCAGCAATAGCCTATATATGGAGATCCCCATGGATGGAGACAATAGATCTGCGAAATCGTCATAGAGACCTAAACGTGCCATATGTACGGAGTATGACATCAACGAACCCTTCCCAGAAACTCCATGTATAGACATGATCTACAAGCTCACAATGCGGTCGCAGCACGATGCGTTGTGAGCTTGTAGATCTGCTATTTTGCAAGAAAATTTGTAAAAAAAAAAAATCAGCCATTAAGACGCCATCAACGCACCGCCAAGATACATTTTAGTCGAGTAAATAAACTGTAGATTTAGTCGACTAAAACTAGACATTTCAAATGACTAAAATATGACTAAAACTAAATGGAATTTTATTCAAAAGGGGGGTGCCAGGGGGTCCCCAGCAAAATCAGTTAACATAGCGTCATAATCTTTTTAACCACTTAGCTTTGGCTATTAAAAAATCACATCCAGTGTGAAGTGGGCGGTGTGTGGTCATCACAACATGACTCACTTTTAAAAAAGGATAAATTACTTTTTTTAAAGTCCATACTGCTATTCATAGGGCTGCACATGTGTCATGTGTTTCGCTAGCCAATCAAAGTCCTGAATTTGCAAAGTCAGCCAATCACATTACAGTTAGTGGTGACGACACTAGCTGTAATGTGATTGGCTGACTTTGCAGAAGTATCGATTTGCATTAACAATGGAAGGGTTAGGGGTATACAATGCGTTGTAGACTATTGGCCAATCACGGTGCAGGATTGGTCGGAGTCCAAAACTCACTTATAGGGGGCGGCTACACCGCCCCAAAAATAGCAGATCTGTCCTGTCCCTTTTATGCCCATATATGGAGATCCCTGATGTTATCTGTATCGGCATCCAAATACTACCGTCATCCAATCAGCTTGCAGTTGTGACGACTCAACTTGGCAGAGTTTGGGGGTATAAATGAGTGAGCGCCGTGTAGCATCGTTCATTCTGATGTCAAACCTCACGGGGAGTCTAGAACAAGGTTCATAACGCTGTTCTCACAGAGTTTACAGAACAAAGCTCATAATGATGCTGTCGACCACACGGCACGTCATCGCTAACATCCTGCTCCTCTCCGTCCTCAACCTAGCGTTATGGTTTGGGTTCCCCGGGCTCTTAGGCCTGGGGTTGTCCATAGTCCTATGGTATGTTCTGTTAGTCATATGGTTGAGAGAGTCAATCCAAACCCAACGATTAACCCCAAATGAAAACCTGTTCCTCCTGTTAGTTTTCACCATGGTAGGGGCACAGCTCATTCAGAGAGCTCTACTCTTCTACAGCAATGGTCCTTGACATGGTTTTTCATGTCAAGGACCCCTAAAATGTGGTGTATTTGGCCGCGGACCCCCATCTCAAATATCTAGTTCCAGGGACCCCCAGAAGCAAAGATTTGAATTACAAATGTTCGCTTAAAAATATATGTATTCAGGGGCGTCCGCTGGCCTAGAGGTCCAGGCGCATACCACATAAGCTAGGGTTCAAGTGGTTAATGTAGAAAAAATCATATCACACAAAGATTTGGCGGCCCCCCTGCAGTAACTCTGAGGACCCCCTAGGGGTCCCGGACCCCCTGTTGAGGACCCCTGATTTAGGAGCAGACCTGGCATCAAAAACATTTAGGGAATAGTTTAAGGATGTGTCTCCCTCTTGTGGACAAACTGCAAATTACGGCATGTGTCTGTATTGATTGCAAGCTGTGGAGGCACTGTGACTGCAGTGTGATTTTATTGAGTATTGTTTTAGATTTAATGAATGATGTGAAATGATTTAATTAATGAGCACAATGTCATCATTAAATGTCTCATTCGAAAGCAAATTTACACTGACAAAAATAATAATCCCAACATGTCATAATGAGTAACTTTTACCATCATTTCTATATAATAAAAAAAACTATTATCTCATTCATTCACGTTCCTCCAACAAATAACATATTCGTTCAGACAATAATGAGACATGAATATCTCTCAAACTTTTCTGTTTTACAAAGCATGTTTTACAAATTGACAGTGGTGGAAAGTAAGTACATTTTACTCAAGTAGGCCTACTACAATGTTGAGGTATTTTTTACTTCACTGAAGTATTTCCAATTTTCAGTACTTTTCTTTCTACTTTTCTAATCCACTACATCTCAGAGGCACATATCATACCTTTACTCCACTACAATTATTTGAAAACTTTAGTTACCAGTTACTTTGCTAATTTAGATTATTATTACCAAACATACATTAACCACTTCAGCCCAACATTCAACATTTCGGCCATTTGAAAATAGCCGATCTACAAGCTCACAATGCGTTGCTATTTTCAAAGGATTTTTAGACATGTCATACATTTGTAAACTTGTGAAAGGGGACATTCTGCATAATTAGTAGAATTCTACTTTTGGTACTTTAAGTACATTATACCAATACTTTTGTACTTTTACTCAAGTACATTTTGAATTCCAGACTTTTACTTGTATTTCTACATTGCAGTATTGATACTTTTACTTAAGAACTTAAGTACAAAATGTGAATACTTTTTCCACCACTGTGTAGCTCATAAATAATTTATTTTTCCCCAAAACTGGACTCAATTCACATTTTGTCATTTTCCCCATCCGGCCTAGAGGAGCAGATACGGAAACAGTATTACCGGATACAGTAGGCAAGCTCTAACTCTATGCTATGACCTCATGCGGCGTTACTACTTGTGTCTCTCTGGTGGGTGATCGTCACTGATTGGCTCAAAGCGTACGTCTGTCATCCCGCAGTGACTCTGTGATTGGTTGTCCGGCGCTTCCTGTCGACTAACCTCGCGTCACCAGTCTGTCTGCGCCTGCGCACTGCCGCTAACTGCCTCTCAGCGCGAGCGCTGAAATTCAAAATTTAAACGTTAGAGAGAGAGTTGTTTGTGCGACGACAAGAAGACTGTAGAGTAACTACTCTGTTATTAATACTGAGAACAACTACTAGAGTTGTTAGTTTAGATAGTATTAATATAGGGGGTTGTCTGTGAACCACAATGGATCCTTTTACCGAGGTGAGTTTAACTGTTTTAACGCCATTTTAACACTTTCAGCTGCTTATGCTAGCAGTAGTAGCATCGTGAGCTAACGTAACATTAACCTGGGTTTAGTCAGTTAGTTATGAACACAACAGACACACTGTTGTGACCATAAAGGGTCATTTTACAACGTTTGTAACGTTACTTACGTTTAGTTTATAATAAAACCAGAATGTGTATTATTATTGTTATTATTATTATTAATAATAATAATAATTGCTGAATGTACCAGGACACGCCCTGAACCATATGGCTCTTTCATCACGTGTCCGTTGTGTTGTGGTTCAACTGTCAACATATTAATAATTCATTTCATATTTGAATAATAATGCTGTCGATCACATGAGAGGAGTTGCTAGGCAACCTGTGCTGTTGATGAGCAAACATCTAAAGTGGTTTTAATTTTAATTTTATTTTGTAAATCCTTTTCACATTTGTAAAGGATTACAGTGGTGTGAAAAAAGCCACAATACGTGGTGTGGCACTCGCTCAGTACTGACCTGGTGTTTGACAAGAACTACTAGTATGTTTTACTCAACTAAGAGTATCAATGCCACCATGTAGAAATACTATTTCACAAGTGAAAGTCCTGTATTCAAAATGTACTTAAAGTATCAAAAGTAAAAGTACTCATTATGCAGAAGGTCCCATTTTACAAGTTTTCAAATGTCTAAAAAAATCCTTTGAAAATAGCAGATCTACAAGCTCACAACGCGAGCTTGTAGATTTGCTATGTTCAAATAGCATAAGTGTATATATATATATATATATATATATATATATATATATATATATATATATATAGGGCTCAAGTGGTAAATGTATGTTTTGTTGTAATAATCTAAATCTACAAAGTGCAACATTTTCCTCTGAGATGTAGTGGAGTAAAAGTATTTCAGTAAAGTAAAAAATACTTCAAATTTGTATTTAAGTACAGTACTTGAGTAAATGTACTTGGGTAATTTACACAACTGGTGAAAAGCAACAACACTGACCTATCGATCAAGTCTTTGTTTGACTAGTTATAGTTATCACTATTCTAAGCTCCCATAGCCTGGGCTGATGGATTCCAAAATACATTTAATTGCACGACTAATATCTATAGAATGAAGTAGAATTCAAGACCTTTTGAGTGGTGTTTGTCTGGTTTAAGTTGTATTAATTTGCGTTAGGCCACAGACCCATAATATTTGATTTAATCTACACACTTCAAAATCCTCTTGTGTTAATTTAACTCATAGACCCTTAAAGGACAACTTTGTTTTTTTACAACCAAGGTTTATATTTTAGCTTGTAATTAAAGTAAATAAAACATGAGTGTTATTTTTTTTTTCATTTACTGCTTTCTATAGTTTTAGCAATTTTCACGATATTTTTTACAGTGGGCGGGGGCATTCTGTCCGGTGGCAAAATATGCCTTTTTTACACAATAAAAAAAGGTGCTGTGGTCTTTGATGGCCAGATGTGAGTTATTGGGGGCTAGAAACAAGCTTCTGTAAATAATAATAAAGAAAACGCTGGGTTATTGTGTCAAAAAAGACATATTTAACCACCGGACAGAATGCCCCCGCCCACTAGACACACACTGTAAAAAATATCGCGAAAATTGCTAAAACTATAGAAAGCAGTAAATTAAAAAAAATTAACACTCATCTTTTATTTACTTTAATTACAAGCTAAAATATAAACCTTGGTTGTAAAAAAACAAAGTTGTCCTTTAAGCAAGCATCCATTCGGAGTTACCCCTGGGGGTCCCCAGACCCCATGTTGAGAACCAGACAGTGTTGTAAACTAACTTTCCAGCAGCATTTGGCTGTTAACCGTTCATTTCTAATTTAGGAAACAGTGCGTCAGTGAGTCCGCCCTGGATGTTGTCCAGCATAAGATAACCTACAGTACATGTTAAGATAACTGAGCGTGTTAGAGGCCAGCCACGATGCATTTTACATTGTGGGGAGGGATGCAAATTAAAAGAGATCATTTAGTTGCTGTTGGATGGAAAGGAAACCTTGTAAATCCAAAACTGTTCCTTTAAAAAAAAAATGGGGGAAAAATGCGGTGCGACGTGTTGTGAGCTTGTAGATCGGCTATTTTCATTACTTTTGTGCGACTCTTGTATGATGAAGCAGGGCATTCATTTATGAAAATGTATATAAAAATAGTTTGGAGATATACAAGGTTTCTTAGCTGACAGCAACAATGTGTTTCTCCTTTTTTTTGCATCCATGCTGTATGTAGTAGCTACCCTAATAATGTATTTTGAATGTATTTTATTATAATGATTTGTGGGGGGGGGAGAGGCCAGTGTAAATGTATGTACTGTTATATGGAGAGGTTTTTGCCGGGCCGCCTCCCTGAACCAATAGAATTCCAGAGTTCAAATCCAGGAACCACAAACGGCAGCAGTGTGTGTGTGTGTGTGTGGTGTACTGTGTGGCTCATTCCTTAGGAATGGTTGTTCATTTAAACACTCAGTCGGTCATGTTTTCCACAAGTTGCCTGGAGGAATGCTACGAGCTGTAACGGTGCAGCAGGAATGTGTTTGGTCTTGTTAGGGACAGAACTAACAGGCCAGTAAATCACATCTCATGACACTTAGACTTCAGAGGCAGAGAGGAGGAGGAGGAGGAGGAAGGATTTCACAGAAAGAGAAGACATGAAACAGCGAGTGTGTGGAAATGGAACAAACAGATGTCTGTTATCTGTGTTGTAGAGCAGGGGTCTTCAACAGGGGGTCCGGGACCCCTAGGCGGTCCTCAGAGTTACTACAGGGGGACCGCCAAATTTAATGTAATTTCGAGGACCTCTAGTTTGATATGCATTAGGCTATGGACCCCCTTTGGTACCGTTTTTGTAAAAATCACTGGGACCTCAATCTGTGCTGTAAAATCTTCAGTGTCATTTAACTCTGTGAGAGTGTGCAAATGTAAAGGGTCCATTATTTGGTTCCATTTGTACATTCTCAGTTACAGACCTGTAAGGGTCCATTTGGTTCCATGTTTGTACACTCACTACACTGTCAGAGATACAGACCTGTAAGGGTCCATTTGGTTACATGTGTACACTCAGAGTTACAGACCCATAAGGGTCCATTTGGTTCCATTTTGTACTCTGTCAGAGTTACAGACCAGTAACTAGGGTCCATTTGGTATAAGTACAGTAGTACATACTAAAGTACATACTGTGCCGCTGTCTTCATTTCATGCCTTTCTGCTCTCCTGACGTTGCCAGTTATGTTATTTGGTTAAATTCCAGTCAGGCAGTTGGTTGGAGGAGATGGAAAAGAAAGGACCTTATTTGGACCTGATTTCAGGACTAGTTGAAACATGACATAATCAGATCAGACTGCAGTCTAGAAGCACAATGTAGGCACTAGACATGTATCTAGTGTGAGATCAGAATACGCAGAGTAAACATCAACTCTAGTCAATAAACAACAAGGTAAATAGTCACACAAGTAGAGTGTAGAGAGAACAATGTACAGCCTCAAATAAACCAGGAGGTAAACAGTGAGTGAACCTAGCATCTGTCTAAACAACATTCTTAAAGTTTGTTTACTATTTTTACCTAAAGAAAGCCGTTTTGCCAGTTGGCCGCATACTTTATGATGAAGTTAAACTAGTAAACTGTAAGCGAATTGCACAAGAGTGTGGCATTTGCAGGAGTAAAATGTCCTTGAATCTCCAAAAATGCAATGACATTTCTAAGATAATTCTTTGAAAAAAAACTAAACATACTCTATGTGGAGTGCAGTGGACAACACAAAACTAATGACCATTTAAATAATTGTATCTGCAGGCCTAAGACCCCAGCATCCATATTCTTGGGGGAATATTGGCCAAAAATAGCCGATCTACATGGCTATTATGGCGAAAAGATTTGGCGGTGTGTTGACTGACAAAACCAGTCCAAGTACAAAGACAACTCAAGTCCAGTTAAATAAGTCTAGAGCAAGGGGTCTTCAACAGGGGGTCCGGGACCCCTAGGGCGGTCCTCAGAGTTACTACAGGAGGGCCGCCAAATCTTTGTGTGATAGGATTTATCTATATGATTAATAGGCTTACCACTTGGACCTTAGCATCCCCTTTCTGAGGAGAACTTCAGCCAAAAATAGCAGATCTACACTTACAAGCTTGTAGATCTGCTATTTTAGGCAAAGAGGTATAGGTGTAGAGGAGAAAAAAGAGCAGACCAAGTAAAAAAAGAAAAAAAAGTTTAATCTGCAACACAATTTTATACAATATAGAGGGGGTCCCTGCTTCATCTCTCTCTCAGCTAGGGGATCACCCAAATTGACACGTATTAGCCCGCGGACCCCCATTTGAAAAGATATGCCAGGGACCCCCAAAAGAGAAGATTTTTTACGGCTCTAGCATTCTCAAACCATTTTAATTTCAAGGACCCCCCAGGTTGACGTGCATTAGGCTACAGACTCCATTTAATGGCATCTCTATCTCTGGGACCCCAATTCATATTGTAAAATTAATGTTAATTTAACTGAGAGTGTACAAATGGAACCAAATGGACCCGTTAGGGTCCATTTGGTTCCATTTGTACGCTCTCAGAGTTACAGACCCATAAGGGTCCATTTGGTTCCTACCCATCATTTAGCTGGGGACCCCCTGGAACCCCCTCAAGTACCCCTGGGGGTACCCGGACCCCACTTTGAGAACCAATGGTCTAGAGGGTTTCAGAGGTTAAAACTGTACTTGAACTAGAATAAACATAGTTACTATAGCCTTAGAATCCTTCAATAGTCAAATAAGTGTCTGATGCAGAAAGATGAATAATCACCACTCCCTGTTTATAACAATGTATGCTGTCTGTCGGGTGGAAAGTCCTCATTATGTCCAAAACTGTTACAGTTCAGGATTCAAATTCTAAAATAGCAGATCTGCAAGCTCAACGTGGTGCGAAGTTTTGATGCTTTTCTGTGATGCTGTAGTATGATCAAGTAGGGCACTAATTTGCTGTGTGGTAAGCTTCCTTTGTACCCATCTTCCCTTTTAGAACCAAAGGTTACTGGACATTCAACACGTTCACCAACAGACATTATATCTAATGGCTGTACCAGTCTGTACATTATATCTAATGTAATGTCTGTACCAGTCCACATAAGAGAGCAGTGAACAAGGAAAGACTGCTTTCATGTATTATGCTCCACACAAATGGAACAAACTTCAGGACTCTCTGAAACTGGAGCGTTTGGTCTCAATAGGGACATTTAGGGTGCTTCTTGAGGACACATTACATAGTAACTGCACCTGTTTCATGTAACACTATATTTATTTGCATATGTGATGATTGTAATATATGTTTGTTATTGTTTTTCATTATGTATGTATTTTATATGTTTTATATGCTATTATCTGGGCGTCCTTGAAAAAGTGAGCTTGCTCTCAATGGGCATCCCCTGAATAAATAAAGGAAAAAGAAAGAATTAAAAAAAAAACGGTTAGAATACGGAGATAAAAGGTTTCTGCCCGACGGCAACGATATGATGAATGGTCACCACTCCCTGTTTATAATGAGACTCTTCTTCTTCTTCTTCCATTGTAGAAACTGTTGGAGAGAACCCGCGCCCGCAGGGAGAACCTGCAGAAGAAGATGGCCTCCAGACCCACTGCAGCAGCGGCAGCATCCAGCAGCAGCAGCAACAACAAACGGGCCAGAGAGCCTCTCGCTGACACCAACAGTGTGCTGAGTGACACACACGTTGTTACAAGTACTTACTACTTTATATTACACTTCCATCCAGTCTCCTATCATGCACTGTCCCCTCTGTCAGCTCAGACCAGTGTTGATTTTGACAGCAAAATTCCATTTAGTTTTAGTCATATTTTAGTCATCTGAAACGTTTTAGTCTAGTTTTAGTCTGCTAAATATCATAAGATTATAGTCGACTAAATCTACAATTGATTTAGTCGACTAAAATGTTTTTTGGCGTGCCTTGATGGTCTGTTCTGGAGGAGGAGCCTCGACGACAGGGCGTGTCATGGTCTGTTCTGGAGGAGGAGCCTGGACGACGGGCCGATACGGGGGAGTAGGACGACGGTGCCGACGGGCTGATTTTACACTTGGTTTCATGCTGAAAATAGCCGATCTACAAGCTCACAACGCGTCGCAGCGCGACGCGTTGTGAACTTGTAGATCTGCTATTTTCAGAGCGCAACACCTGAGCCCAACCAAACATAAAATGTATTTTAGTGTCACTGGATCTCTTCTCCACTAGACCCTCCCTAACATTTTCGTCTCGTTTTTTTATTTGTTGATGAAATTGTCAATATATTTAGTCTTAGTTTTAGTCATCGTAGCTTAGTTTTTAATCTAGTTTTCGACAGTGAAAAAAGGTAGTCGGTCTGTGAACATTTTTGTCATAGTTTTAAGTTTTAGTTGACGAAATCAACACTGGCTCAGAGTGTACAATATTTACATCATTTCATATCACACTCACACCTTGTGCAAAGTCCTGTAACGTTCACCAGCAAAACCACACCCACACAATCAACATGGAAATGATCGAATGATTGTTTTTAAATAGTCGATTAGTTGGATTAAAGGGCAAGACCACTTGCCACGATGTAACTCCAAAGGTGGACAAGAACTGTTTTTTTTTTAAATAAAAATGTTAACTTCCTGTTAATTTTACTATTTGAAGATCTGGATCCACGGATCCAGTCCGGGTTTTCTTCATAATAAAAATGGCAAAAATCAACAGGAAGTTGTATTTTATTTTTTCTGCCGTAATCCTGCATGCACATAGAAATGTTCTGTGCAGGAAGCAACTGACATATTCCCTTGTATTTAATGAAGTCATCTAATCCACTGGCAGAGCACAATGCTTGTTACATAACAGTGTGGTGAAAGAGTTGTGACCAATTCAACTTTTAGCCAGATCGTATTGCAACATAATTACCCAGCAATGAATTGCATCACAATAGCCAATCAAAGTTTCTATTATAATTAAAAGGCAACAGATCAAACCGCTCAACAGCAACAACAGAACACAGACTCGTCTGTTGTCTTTCAGCCACCCTAAAACCACAATCCTACTGTAGACAATGGACAATGGAAACACAATGGAAATGGTGTTATCCTTTTTGCATAACCTTTGTCCTGTACTACCTGTACCATATCATTTTTAACCTATTAAGACCTGAGGCCGATTCTACAAATGTCTTCTAAATCACAGTTTTTCTGAAAAACTTATGTTGCTATAATATCAGTGGTGCTCAAACCTTTTCATGTCAAGGACCCCCCAAAATTATATGTATTTGACCGCAAAAAATATGTTGTTCCAGGAACCCCCCCCCCACCAGAAGCAAAGATTTGAGTTACAAATGTAAAAAATATATATATATTCAAAGATTTGCACAAAGTTTCAAGATTTTTCTTAAAAAAGCTACAGTACAAGCACTCTGTGCCGCGCTATGAGCTTGTATATCTTCTATTTAAAAAAAATATTTTTGAAGTATAAAATAATTGTTTTAAGTGGTTACACAGATGTGTTCCCGGTTGTGATGCGCGGGTCAGGTTTTTTCATAACCTGCCATAATTGCGTCATCATCTATTACCCGTCCGCCCGCCCCGCGGTTCAACCCGCGGGCTACGGGTCGGCCTGCGCATCACTAGTTCCCGGTCTTAATAAAGTATTCAACCAATCAAAAACCTCACAGAGTGAATGAATGTCTGTCCTCCCTAGACTTCCCCCTAAACATGGTTTATCTGTTTTCCTCTCTCATGTCTTCCTCACAGCTCCACAGCCGTCCTCCAAGCCCTCTCCGTCCAAGCGCAGCCGTTCGGGGGAGATCACAGCTCCTCCTCCTCCGGTCGGCGAGGAGAACCGAGAGCCGCCGGTCCCTGCCGCTACGCTGCCGGACCCCCGCACGGACAGGAAGCCCCCGGTGGGACCGGCCAGCGTGCGCTCCTCCTCCTCCCTGGAGAAGAAGAGCGCGATGACGCGGCCCGTCGTCCAGGCTCCTCCTCCAGAACAGACCGTGACACGCCCTGTCGTCCAGGCTCCTCCTCCAGAACAGACCATGACACGCCCTGTGGTCCAGGCTCCTCCTGTTCAGCCAGAGCCTGAGAGGATGGTGGAGCGCTCTGCCCCAGAACCCCAACGCAGTGAGCGTTCTGCCCCAGAGCCCCAGTGGAGTGAAGGTTATTATAGTTTTTCAAGTTTTCATTAGTTAAACATGTGGGTTTGCTTGATGAGCTTTTGAAAAAGGCTTAGTTTTAGTTAACCACAAAGATCATGGGTTCGATCCCGGGCACCGGCAACTCCTGTATGAGTACATGGATTAAAGTTCTCAGTCGCCAAGACTGATTTCAGTCATTTGGATTCCATAGAAGCCAGCATGTCTTCTATGGAAGCATGTTGCACAGCGAAAATAGCCGATCTACAAGCTCTCGATGCGTCTGCGACGCATTGAGAGCTTGTAGAAAGGCTATTTTCGGTTATTTTAAGATTAGAGCATTTGAAGTGGTCAAACTAGCAATATGTTCAGAAGCATCGTCCATAATATCTTATTCGTCTCGGATATTTCATATAAAAGCGAAGGTTAAAGCCTGAATCTGTGATTTCTTCACATGGTTGGCAGCAGTATGTAGAACAGCAGGAACAATATTACTAAAGCATCCTAATTGTACATAATGTATTCATTGTTTAGGAATCGGCGCTAGTGTGTGTGGGGGATCCTTTAACACGGTTTCACAAATCGCACATTAGGACATTTTCAGTCAGTGATGTTGCTAGGTTTTCAATGTAATGGGTCCTGGGATGCAAGGGTGGTCTTTTAGATGGGTCCCAGGGACATTTTATGGGTCCCCAATTACACGTCCCCCCCCCTATCGTTTTCTTTGATCTCCAATCTCCATATCTTCTATGCGTGTGTGACTGTGTACATTATATCCTGATGCAGTGGATCTCAACCTTTTCAGGCAGCGACCCCCCAAAATAATCATATTTTAACTGGGGACCCCCCACCCTGAGGAATTAGGAGTTGAGGCACTTAATTTAGTTTGATTCAGTTCCACAGATACATATTGTGAAAATAGCAGATCTAGATCAGTGCGACCCGTTCCTGCTTTTCAAGACCGATACCGATATATATACATATATTAAAAAATCATAAATATATTTTTTCAAATGTATATGATTCTGTAGTATTAGCACACCTTATGGTAAGAAATACTAGTAGTGGGCAACAGGTGGATTTAACATACCTTTGACCAATAGAATACATTTAATCATAGAACCTTTTAATCATTATTATTATTTTATTTTGTATTATTTATGAATGTAGAATTTATTTTTACTATTTATTGTGTAGACTGAAAACACTGGCTTACAGTGGAAGTATTGGCAAATAAAGAAATAGGAATTCAAGAAATAATAAAGACAAATACTGACAATGCCTATGAACATTGGCTTGCAGTTATTGCACATAGTCAACATGCAATAATACTAGAGGTTACGAATGTAACCCCGGTTTTAGTAGGTTTGGAGTTTACTACTCACTATGGGATATCAGCGCCCCCAGGCGATGTACAGAGCAACACACACGCTCCCGATGCCAATTCACTGATTGGCTTAGGGTATGTCACGAGTCCGGAAGACCCGGGAGTACAAAAGCTCCACGTGACATAGGCTCTTCCTCTTAACATTCACCTCTCTGCATGCCAAATGCGCACAGAAAGGGGTGTCTGGTGAGTAGTAAACTCCAAACCTACTAAAACCGGGGTTACATTCGTAACCTCTAGTTTTACCACGGTTTTCCGTTTACTACTCACTATGGGATTCATAAACCCCCCTTGAGGTAATGAGCCACACAACCCTGACAGGCCCGCACGCCCCTCAGCCCCTAGGTCCCGCCCACACGGACGTGACCTACGGCCCCACGGGCGCCCCCAACCCACCGGGCTGGGGCGCGGGATAGATAATAAGACTAGGCCCTGACAGGCTCCAGAGTCCGCCTATTTACTAACAGGCAGACACAGGCCTGCCTCATAACTCAATATGAGGAACAGGGCCCCATCTCCTGGGAGCCAGCCCAGCTGGTCTCATGGAAACCCCAGAGGAAGTCGAGAGATAGGGAGAAAAGCCCCAAGCCTACTCCCTTCCCTTCACTGGCCTGGAGGCATCTGCTACGCCTAGGACCGCGCGCGCCAAGGACGCCGCCGCCACGTCCAGGCTGTAAAAGGCCGCAAAAGTCGAAGGAGACGACCAATTTGCCGCTGCACAGATCTCCTGGATCGAAGCTCCCTTGCAGAGAGCCCAGGACGTAGCCACGCCTCTAGTAGAGTGGGCCCTCAGACTCCCCGGGACTGGGGCCCCACTGCTGACATAAGCTAGCTTAATGGCATCTCGGATCCATCTAGAAAGCGTCGTCTTAGTGACCGCCTTCCTCTGAACCCCCACGCCAAAAGAGACAAAGAGTTGCGTCGATGAACGATTGGCCGCTGTCCTCTGACAATAGAGCTTCAGGGCTCTCACTGGACAGAGACAATGCAACCGCTTATCCTCCGCCGAAACGAAGGGAGGCGGATGAAAAACCACCAACTCAACCGGGTCTGGGGCCACCACCCCGGTCTTTGTAACGAACGTCAGGTTGGGTTTAAGCAAAACCCTTCTGTCGTTGTTCAGGAACTTCATGCACTCCGGACTCACCGAGAGCGCGTGCATGTCGCTGACCCGTTCAGCCGTAGACAGGGCCACCAAGAGGACCGTTTTGAGACTGACGATCCTCAAATCAGCAGACTCAAAAGGCTCGAACGGGGGACGGCACAGTGCATCCAGCACCACCGTCAGATCCCAGACTGGGAACAGTGGCCTGTTAACCGGTCTAGCTCTCCTGGCGCCGCAACCGGCGCACTAAGGGATGCTGGCCCACCGTCTTGCCATCGAACGCCTCGTGGCAAGCCGAATGGCCGATAAATACACCTTTACTGCTGAGAAGGATAAATCCCGGGCTAACCTTTTTTGTAGAAAGTGAGAATGCTACACACCGAGGCCTGGAAAGCCATCACCACCGGTGACTGCTCCAGACACCAAGATGCGAACATATTCCATCTAACATCATAAGCATTCCTCGTGGACACGGCCCTCGCGCCCTGAATGGTAGCCACCACGTCAGCGGGGGGGCCACACGAGCTTACAATTGCCCTCTTCACGGGCCAACCCACAGGTCTAGGTCCTGAGGGCGTCCGTGGGACACCTCGTCCCCTCCCTGCCGCAGCAGGTCCACGAGGACAGGGAGGGCCAGAGGCACGTCTTAAAGGAGCGGAGTTATCTCCGATCTCCACGTGCCCCACGCTGGGACCACCAGCAACACCGACAAACCCAGGAGTCTGATCCTCTCCAACGTAGGAAGGATCAACTCCATTGGCGGGAAGGCATAAAGCAGTTCGCTCGGCCAACTGTGTGCCAAGGCGTCCATGCCCATGGAGCGGTCCCCCGCCTTCACTGAGAAAAAACGAGAACACTTCGCGTTCTCTTCGGAAGCAAACAAATCGATCTGGGGGCGGCCGAACCTACACCAGATTTGGTCCGCCACTTTCGGATCGAAAACCACTCTCCGTAACGGAGACCGCCTCTGGACAGCAGGTCCGCTCTGCGGTTCTGGAGGCCCGGCACATGAGACGCCTGTATGGATGCGAGTCGTGAGTCGCACCATAGCGTCATCTGCGCGCTAGACCGTCCAACACGAAATCACAGCTCCTATACTGACCCCCTGGGACAGAAAGGTTGCTCGTGACCATGGTCTGAGTGCCTCCATGCACCATGGAGACACCGTCACTGAGCGACGACCTGAGGTGGGCGGGATCCGAAGAGCCCTCAGCCACCTCTGAGCAGGTCCCATGTAGAGCCTGCCTTAGCGGATTAAGTGAGTGGCCGAAGCCAGAAGACCCACCGCTTAAATGCATTGTTTGTAAGTAACTTGACGCCCCTGGCGGAAAGACCTCACAAAGCCAAAACGCTGTCTATCCTCTCCTTGGATAGGCGTGCCCTGAGCGTGTTCGAGTCCAGCGAGATCCCCAAGAAGGTGGCCCGCTGGGACGGAACCAGAACGCTCATCTGGGCGTTGATTGTGAAACCCAGTGACGTCAGGTGGGAGATGGCCACGGTCGTGTGCCGCGCCACCTCCCACTCCGAGCCCGCGGCTATTAACCAGACGTCGATGTAGGTCGACAGACGGATTCCCTGTCTCCGTAGTGGAGCAATGGCCGCATTGGTACACTTTACGAACACCCGCGGGCTCAACGACATACCAAAAGGGAGAACCATGTACTCGTACACTTCCCCTTTGTAGCCGAAGTGCAGGAAATTTCTGTGTGGAGGCCAGATTGGAACGTGGAGGCAAGCAACCTAGAGGTCGATGCCCGTCCACCAGTGCCCCTGACGTACCGTTCGCAACGGCTTCACGGTCGTCAACATTGAAAAGGAACCCATTAGGCACTTGTTGAGGCCCTTCAGATTCAGAGAGGGCCGTACGCCCCCCCCCCCCCCTTTTCTTCTCATCAGAAAAAAGTTTCGAACAGAAAACCCCAGTTGGTTCTGATTCGTAGATATTTCTCTGATGACGCCCTTGCTCAGGAGAGAGGCCTCCTCTCTCAGAGTCAAGGCTGCTTCTATCTTCCGTTTGAGAGAGAAACACTCGTCAGACAATGGAAGTAACACAAGGCATATGGAAAACACACCAGTGCAACCACAATGTGTTGTTGTTGTTGTTCAGGGGAGCTGATCAGTACAACCACAGTGTGTTACTGCTGTACTGAGCTTAACCAGTAAAAAACACAGTGCAACGCTGATGTACTGGGAAAGTAAACAGATTCGGATTGCAACCCTCCCAAAAGCTGCTCACCGAGCGAGCGAGTCGGGAGGGGGCGCCGCTGTTATCAGTCCCGTGGACAACGTGCCCGTTTCCACTGGGACCGATGACGTCGCCACGCGGTCCAGTGGACTCGTACTGTGGGGTCCGCTAGTGTCTACCATGCTGTGAAACAGGCCTGACAGGCACAACGGCTCATAGGAGGTCATCGACCCGGGGACCCCCTGGGACCCCTAGCGTCGTGACCTCCTGACCGGGACTGGATAATGTGCTTGTGTATTTTAGGACATTGTTAATGGAACAAAATAAAGCACAGAGACAGTATAAACAACATAAACAGTTCCAACATACTCTTATGAAAAACCCTTTATGTGTGTCTCAAAGCACAATGTGCTCATAGGAGGTCATCGACCCGGGGACCCCCTGGGACCCCTAGCGTCGTGACCTCCTGGCCGGGGCCGGATAATGTGCTTGTGTATTTTAGGACATTTTTAATGGACCAAAATAACGCACATAGACAGTGAAAGCAACATAAACAGTTTTAACATACTCTTATGAAAAACCCTTTATGTGTGCCTCAAAGCCCAATGGGCTCATAGGAGGTCATCGACCCGGGGACCCCCTGGGACCCCTAGCGTCGTGACCTCCTGACCAGGGCAGGATAATGTGCTTGTGTATTTTAGGACATTGTTAATGGAACAAAATAAAGCACAGAGACAGTATAAACAGCATAAACAGGTTTAACATACTCTTATGGAAAACAATTTATGTCTGTCTCAAAGCACAAAGTGCTCATAGGAGGCCATCGACCCGGGGACCCCCTGGGACCCCCAGCGTTGTGACCTCCTGACCAGGGCTGGATAATATGCTTGTGTATTTTAGGACATTTTTAATGAAACAAAATAAAGCACAGAGACAGTGTAATCAACATAAACAGTTTTACATACTCTTATGAAACAATTTATGTGTGTCTCAAAGCACCCGATGAACCGGAGCCTCCATCGTGGTAGTGCAGACAAAGGGCTAACTAGCTTAGCTTGTAAGCTCATCCTAGCCTAGTCTAGCCTAGCTACAGGTCGCTTTAAGCCTTTAGCTGCTACCTGAAGCTGTTTGGCTAACCAAGAGCTATGGCCACCGCAGCGTTGTTTTTTAGGGGGGGGCTGGCTAAGCGCTGCACCAAAACAACACTGCTCTTTAACTGTGTCGATGTTAGTGAGGCTAGTTAGCCGCTACGTGAAACAACAGCAGCCAGACTGGAGGCTATGCTAACCTAGCAGGTACCATAGCTGGTGACGGCTAACTCACCAGGAAAGAGGAGACGTTGACATCCGTTTCCATGGAAACAGGTGACGTCGACACCTAATCCACCGTTAGGGACAGTGAAGGGAAGTAGCGCTGGTCCTGACGGTAAGCGCGTGGGGGTCACGTGACTGAGTACGGAAGCATCCCACGCTGCTCCCTTGGTGTTTACAAAGTCCGTCGCCATCTTATCTAGGCCCCTTGGCCTGGCTGGAGGAGGCGACGGAGCCGCCTTCCCTGAAGGAAGCGCTCTGTCGCCCCCCAGAGGCTGGCGTGACACGGTACTCAACAGATTGTAAACACAGCGGGTCACTGGGTCCGACCCTTGACCCGGCGGCCATTTGTGAACCCTCCGTCCCACAGTGACGCTCTGGCGCCCCCTAGTGGACAGAGGGTACAAACCGGCGTGGCCGGGCTACCTAGTTTAGCTTTAGCTTAGCCTAGTTTAGCCTTTAGCTTAGCCTAGCTTAGCTTATTCTAGCTACAGGTAGCACTTAGCTTTCAGCTGACCAGCTCGTAAGGTTTACATTACCTGCATTTTATTCAAGCATGTCTACAATGTATCCCAGCAGCGTTTGGAAAGTCGCCAAGGGACAGTCCAAGCGCTTTGGGCTTATAAGGGGGGGTTATCAAGATTGTAAACACAGCGGGTCACTGGGTCCGACCCTTGACCCGGCGGCCATTTGTGAACCCTCCGTCCCACAGTGACGCTCTGGTGCCCCCTAGTGGACAGAGGGTACAAACCGGCGTGGCCGGGCTACCTCGTTTAGCTTTAGCTTAGCCTAGTTTAGCCTTTAGCTTAGCCTAGCTTAGCTTATTCTAGCTACAGGTAGCACTTAGCTTTCAGCTGACCAGCTCGTAAGGTTTACATTACCTGCATTTTATTCAAGCATGTCTACAATGTATCCCAGCAGCGTTTGGAAAGTCGCCAAGGGACAGTCCAAGCGCTTTGGGCTTATAAGGGGGGGTTATCAACACGGGGACCACCTAGTGATCCCAATGAGTCGATGCCCCCCGACAGTTGTTGAAAACAGGCAGAGAAGTATCCCATTAGTGTCTATCATGCTGTCAAGTCAGGCCTGACAGGCACAATGGGCTTATTAGAGGAGGCCATCAACGCCCGGGGACCCCCTGGGACCCCTAGCGTCGTGACCTCCTGACCGGGGCTGGATATTGTGCTTGTGTATTTTGGGAATTTTTAATGGAACAAAATAAAGCACAGAGACAGTGGAAACAGCATAAACAGTTCAACATACTCTTATGAAAACGTTTTATGTGTCTCAAAGCACCCGATGAATCTTTTCGCGGTTGCTCTTCATCCAGGAGCTCTCACGCTGGATGTCGGCGTATAGTCTCGTCCTTCGTGGTACAGACGCCGGCCAGAGGAGGCTAACGAGCTGGTGTTGTCCTAGCGAGCAAGCTAAGCTAGAACAGCGCTGCTAACAACCTGTTGCTTAGTGAGGCTAGCCATTCGTTGAAACCAGCCGCCACAGGATTGAGGATCTCTTCCTCGGTTGAGGCCTCACCGTTGTCTCGTCTAGTCCAGCCGACCAGGGTCCTAGCCCTGACAAGCCGAGCGTTGAGTTGAGGAACGGTGAACATCGCGCAGTTCGGGCACGCATCTGGCTCGCCCGGGTGGGTCCCGGCGCAGAACGCGTGATCGACCCCCCAGCAGTGGATGCAGACGCGGTGGGGGTCGTCTGCGGCGACGAGGAGGTCGCTTTCCGCGAACCTGCCACTCCACGGTGGTTCCATCTTGGTCCTCGGTCTGGGAAAACAACAGGCTAAAGGCCTAGCTAGTAGCCTAGCTCCTAGCGTTAGCCTAGCAACTCGGTTAGCTTACATAGCCGCTAACCGGCGTTTTTTCAAAACAGACCAAGAATGAATGAAAACACTTAGAAGATAATTCAGGAAAATTTTTATATAAGTCTCGGGAGATGACTTATAAGTAGCAAGATTTTTCCCGTGGGGAATACTCCTTATTCCCGCTTTGGGTTACGTTGAAAAAAATCTTTATACTTAACTGTTGTGTGTGATAGCTGTCTGCGCATTCGCATGCAGAGTGGTGAAAAGAGGAAGAGCCTATGTCACGTGGAGCTTTTGTACTCCCGGGTCTTCCGGACTCGTGACATACCCTAAGCCAATCAGTGAATTGGCATCGGGAGCGTGTGTGTTGCTCTGTACATCGCCTGGGGGCGCTGATATCCCATAGTGAGTAGTAAACGGAAAACCGTGGTAAAACTATTAGGCTTGTCATTGAGAAAGGAAAATAAAGTTGTCTTTTTGAGGAGAAGTGGAACCTTATAAGTCACTTTAAGTTTAGCATGAGGGATAGGGTCTACCCTCTTCAGGGAATTAATTGTTATGATATCTCTAAGCTACAGAAAACATCCAGTTGCCTATTAAACATACACAAGACACAGACGATAGACAACCGGTTACTTACAGCTGCCATTAATTAGTGCTTTTGTTTGCCTTTGTGGTCAAATCAGGGTCAAATGCATAGGATCAACGAGCCATCGTTAACCTGCTAGTGTTACACAGCTGATTGGCAACATGCGTTAATCCACCACTCACTCTGATCTCCAAGCAAGTGGGAGAACACTCTAAAATCGGGGATTTTACTTTGGCTGGTCAATTTAAGATGACAACAGCAACAAAGATTAGTAGTAGACCTGTATGTATGATGATCAGTTATTATTCCAGACAGTGGTCTATCCAAGACGTTTTAACACGTTTAAGAGCAGGTCCTCATGCCGTCTCTCTCTCTCTCTGTGTGTGTAGCGTAGACTAACAGCGAGGGGCTGTGCTGCTGCTTCTGCCACACAACGCCGTTTAACCGAGTTATGCTTCTCCAGTACAACGGTGTCTAACCGGAGAGTTATACTTCTCCACCAACGGTGCCTAACCGAGAGAGTCCATGTAGATCACAGCTGACAAATATTATATATTATCGGAGCTAATCGGAGCTGCGTCCCATGGACGCACTAGAGTTGTCATGAATGCGTCCTTTCGCAATATGGTGCGTCAGCGACGCAGGACGCAGGCCCATAGATATATATAAAGGCTAGATGACTCACCCGCGCTGCTGGCCAATGGAGTACGACGTCGCCACATGGCGGCCATCTTGGGACGGTCATTCATAACATTATGTCTATGGTGCATATACTTTGAAATAACCATAGCGTGCTCAGTTTTCATCCGATTTTCAAACGGTTTGGTGTTTTGTAAACACCAAAGATGTAGTTATGATATTATTGTATAAAAAAAAAAAACATGATTATAATTATAAGTATGCAATATCATAACTACGTCTTTGGTGTTTACAAAACACCAAACCGTTTGAAAATCGGATGAAAATTGAGCACGCTATAGTTATTTCAAAGTATATGCACCATAGACATAATGTTATGAGTGACCGTCGCAAGATGGCCGCGGTTGAGCTACGCTTGCGCCGCCCCCTTGAGCCATCTAGCCTTTATATATATCTATGCGCAGGCCTACGAGCATCTCTGAGTCGTGAGATTTAAACTAGCTTTAATCCATGTGAGTAGCACGTGCGCCAACTTCCGTACTGGGAGCTGATGGTAGGTGTTTGTGCCCCCCACCTCAGCAATGCATCTCCCAGGGATCTAGTGCATTGTGAAATGGGGATAGACACCCAAAAAAGTCAGATAAAGATGTATTCACAGTAAAACTGTTAAGTTTTATTTCAGTTTTCACTTTTTTTTACCCCCCATTATTTTGTTAGTTTACTTTATTTAGTCAGAAATGTAAAAAAACAACACGAGGTACAGTCAGACATTTGGGCTTAAAGATAACACAAAAAAAGTCCTGGGCACTTGTTTCCATTGTGGTCCTATGTTTTCAATTGATCAACATAGCATAAAAATAACACAAAAATACATGTCATCAACAAATATAAAACACTGTACGTACAAAGGAGAAAAAGGGGGAAAAGAATGTCTGCAGTGAATGACACCTCCTTTCTATGGGAAAAGTGAGTTAACCTCCCCTTGTGGTCTCCTGATAGAGGGATGTTCAGGCCTGTTTTGAAAGAAGCCAGTGATCCACATTGAATGATGGATGGTGTCAGGGCGTTCCACATTATGGTGGCAGAGCAGTAGAATGAGAATGTTTCCATGTTTGTTCTGTAGACCATTGGTTCTCAAAGTGGGGTCCGAGGACCCCCAGGGGTACTTGAGGGGGTTCCAGGGGGTCCCCAGCTAAATGATGGATAGGAACCAAATGGACCCTTATGGGTCTGTAACTCTGAGAGTGTGCAAATAGAACCAAATGGACCCTTATGGGTCTGTAACTCTGAGAGTGTACAAATGGAACCAAATGGACCCTAACGGGTCCATTTGGTTCCATTTGTACACTCTCAGAGTTAAATTAACATTGATTTTACAATATAAATTGTGGTCCCAGAGATAGAAATGCCATTAAATGGGGGTCCGTAGCCTAATGCATGTCAAGCTGGGGGTCCTTGGAATTAAAATGGTTGAGAAACACTGCTCGAAAGCCTTAAAAACCTTCTCTTATGGGGGGTCCCTGGCATATCTTTTCAAATGGGGGGTCCGCGGGCTAATAAGTGTCAATTTGGGGGTCCCTGACATGAAAAAGTTTGAGAACCACTGATGTAGACGGTGTGGTACCCATGTAATAATAATGTTGATGTTGTTGTTCTCTGCCCCAGAGCCCCAGCGGGCCGAGCGCCGCCCCGCCCCGGACGAGCCCGAGGCTCACGTGACGACGGTCCCCGCCGCCGCCGGTAGAACGCGGGTTGTGGTGCAGCCGGACAGAGAGGCGGTGCCAAAGGAAGCCCCGCCCCCGGCTACTGGTGGCGGCGGCGGCATGAAGTCCCGCCTCCAGAGACTGGCCGACAAGCGGCATTGTTGGGACGGCAACGGTACGTAGTGGTGCCTGCCATGTTATTATCATGGGGTTTTCTACGGGGGGTCTCCGGGACCCCTAAGGGGTCCTCAAAGTTACTACTGTACATAACCAGGCCTGGAATTTTGTCATTTTAGGGGCAAGGACACTTGGCCTTTTGGTGTTGTCTATTTTTTGAGGGCACAAGGGCCAAATGCCAGGGCAGGAAGGCCATCAAATAAAAACATTTTAGTCCATTGAAAGAATGAATTAAATTTAAGGGTTAAGGATTAATATACAGACTATCTGCAGCGAAATACATAAATGATGGTATTTACTATCTGATCCATGCTCAGCCTGAACCAATCAAAGTCAGTGGATTGGTTTAAAGATGGGGACTCAGGGAGGGGAGTTAAGAATTCAGAAACTCAACAAAACACACTGGAAAGAAAGAGACGCTGGTGTCACTGTCTACATACACTGTGGCCTCAGGGCATGCACTTTTTTGAGGGGCACAAGACCAAACTGAAATTCCTGCCCTGTACATAACACAACAACACTGCAAAAATCAGATTTTTAAACAAACAAACAAACCACAAAACGTTTAATTTAGACAGTACTAGTGCTGTCAAAAGAATTTATGAAGCATCACGTGGAGACTGGAGGCAACCCATAGTCACTTAAACAAGTCAAACAACAAGCTGATTTTAAAATCTTTCTTCTAGGTGACGACGCTGACGACCTCCCAGACGGCCCCCCGCCGTCCCCTCTGAAGAGACAGGAGGAGGCGTGTCCCCCCCCGGCCGTCGTCCCCTCCTCCTCCTCATCATCAGACTCTGCCCCGGTGGGCCGCAGAGGCAGACTGGCCAACCTGGCCGCCACCATCGGGTCGTGGGAGGATGACCTGAGCCACCCGGCCACTCAGCGCCAGGACAATGAACAAGAGAAGCCTGGCACGGCCTGGGCCGCCAAGATGGCTGCCAGGGACGCTGCTGCTGCTGCTGCTGCTGCCTCCAAGCAGCCTGCAGCCACCAAACAACAGCCTGCTGCTGCTGCAGCCGCTCAGCGTGTGCTGGCCAGCCAACCGGCCTCCAGCAGCAACAACAAGACACCGGCCACCAGCTCCAATCAGGTAGTGTGTTTTTACCATAGCTGAATTAAACTTGTTATATGTTTGTTTATTTACAAGAGCCAATGACTTACTTACACAAATGTTTTTCAACCCTTTTCATATGAAGGTCCATTATTTATTCTGCATTTGAGTCACAGAACCACCATTTGATGAGGTTTAGACTCTCAGACACAAGACTTCCAATATTTTGTTATCGTTGGATAAAGATTTTGTCCACAATTCCATCCATGTTGTATTGATGTTGGTTCCAGATAACAGGCAAAACCTTGATCAAAATAACAGTTATTCTACCTTCTCTAAATTGTGTGACTTCTTGTGAATTAAGTAATGCAGATGTTTAACGATAATTTAACTCTTGAGAGTGTAAAATGAATCCAAATGGACCCATAAGGGTCCATTTGGTTTCATTTTACTCTCTCAAGAGTTAAAGATCTATATAAGGGTCCATTTGGTTACCAACGCTCCATCATTTAGCTAGGGACCACCTGGAACCCCCTCAAGGACCACTAGTGGTCCCCGGACCACTTGGGGTTAGACATGATCATAGAGAAAAAGAATAGTGTCCGCACGCACACTCGTATCGGAACATATTCACATATAAACGACGGTATTTAATAACGAGGAGAATGCAAATAACAAAAAAATAACAAAAGAACAAACAAGGGCTGGCTTGAGATGTCTCATTTTCCAGGAGAACATAGACAGTAAAATTGGGGCAAAATCCCAGCAATGTGAAGTACACTATACTGTATATACACACACATCTATAACAAAACAATACCAGACATACTGTACAGTAAAGAAAATATATATGCATTATACCAAAACAAAGCTCTATATCCTTCTATATTAATCATTGCTGTGGTGTATTCAGTAACAGGGGCTCTCCCTGTCTCTCCAGCTCTTTAGTAAACAGAACATATATTTTCAGGTGGGTTACCAATTTCATCCAAATCAGGAGAGGGTAACCATATATCAGCTTCAGTTTCATAGTGTTCCACTTTTATCCTGTATCCTCTGAGATGTCTCTCCTGGTATCTCCTGGGTTATTATCAGATTGTAGAACTTACTGTAACGAGAGAAGAAAAAAAAGGCACTTAAATTACTTTTTTAAGTGCAAATAAAATAAACTAAACAGCATGGATGTGGTGGTTGGTTGGTTATTTACTCGTCTTATTTCCCCTCCGAGCAGCCCATCGTCGACTCTCCCGTCAAGGCCAGCAGAGTAGTCCTGCCCAGCGCTCAGCAGGCTACCGTCCCCTCCGCGGTCCGGGGACCGGTAGCTCACACGGGGAGGGGACAAGCCAGTCCCCAGAAGGCCTCTAACCAGGGGCCCTCCTACCCGGCCAGTCCCCAGAAGGCCTCCAACCAGGGCGTTTCCTACCCGGCCAGTCCCCAGAAGGCCTCCAACCAGGGCGTTTCCTACCCGGCCAGTCCCCAGAAGGCCTCCAACCAGGGCGTTTCCTACCCGGCCAGTCCCCAGAAGGCCTCCAACCAGGGCGTTTCCTACCCGGCCAGTCCCCAGAAGGCCGTCCCTTCGTCCGCGCCGCCGGTGGTGATCTCCCAAAGCCCCCGGAAGGACCGGGGTCTTGACTTCACCTTCTCCGGCTCCAAGAAGCCAGAGCTGGGTGCCAAGCCTCTGACCGCCTCTGGCCCTGCTGGTCCTTCTGCCCCACAGAGCAGAGACCACCCTGCTACCCCCCTGCAGCACAAAGCCACCCCCGGACCCACAGGTGAGACACAACACACTCTGGCAGTCACCAGTTGTCAGAAATGACTGACAATAATAATCAAAATAATATAATGTACTATGACCATAACTGTGATAATGATGGAATATGACATTTCTGTTGATTTCATCAAGCTGTTTTCTTAATACACATGAATGTAAACGACTGCAAAATAATCTTGATTTAGCTCAAAATAATTGCAATAAGGCGCCTCTGTACACACCATTATGTTTGGACAAATATGGAAAAAAAATGCACTTGTGAGGTGTCTAACTAGGGGTTTTCAGGGGTGCTGAATCCATTCCAACCATTATGTTTGAGTAAAAATGTCTCCCTGGCCATATAATCTTGGTTATCGTTAAGCTGTAATGTACAGCACAGTGTATAATAAATGGTAGGGGATTGGGGTGTTGTTGAATTGATTCTATTCTGAAAAATAAAATAAGAAAATATTGCTAAACACTTGATAAGAGTGTACACCTACTGTGCACATGCTCAGTGGGATACACTGTCTGCATGGGGGGACCTAAGGAGCCTTGGGTGGGGGAAAAAAACGAAAAGAATTAGGGGTTTTCAGGAGTACTGAATCTATTCCAACCATTAGTTTTGAGTAAAAAAAAAAACTCATTTTCAATAGGAACATATTATTATTACATATTGCAAGAAAAATGTAAATGTGCAGTATTGATGAAACCTGGTGTTAGTCTTACTCAGCCAACTCCTCATCTTCCTCACTCCTTTTCTCGTCTCCCTGGTCCGAATACTATTGTATTGGGACCAGTACGCACTCAAATTTCCAATATCTTTTTTAAATTATTATTATAATTTTGACCCTGTCTGTGTGTTGTTCTCAGGAGTCAAGTCCTTCGTGGAGCGCTTTGGAGAGCGCTGTCAGGAGCGCTCCAATCACAGCTCTCCTGCCACGGCCGCCGCCGCTGGCTCCGCCCAGGCCGCCAGGACCCCCGCCGGGACCCCCTCCTCCTCCTCTGTGTCCCCCAGCACCAGGCTGGTCCAGGACAGGCTGCGAGCGGCCCAGGGTGCCAGCACCGCCACGGCAGACCTCACCCAGAGGCAGAAACTGGTGGGTTTCATTACAGAGACAAAATGATCACTGTGTTGCTGCTGTGCTGTGTTTACATGCCGTGCCAGGTCGGCGTTGAATGTCTGTTTTTGACTGATTTATGGTGTTATCTTTAACAATATCAGATCAGTAAGCTTGTAGATCTGCTATTTTTGAATCTTGAAAGTTTTTGCAAATCATTGAAATTTTTAGATGGGGGTCCACGGCCAAATACATATCCTTTTGGGTGGTCCTTCACATGAAAAAAGTTTGAGAACCACTGATTATAGCAACATAATAAAAAAAAAAAAACTGTTAGGATATAGAAGACATTTGTAGAATCCACCAGAAGCAAAGATTTGAGGTTAAAATGTTCACTTTCAAAATATGTATATATTCAAAGATTTGCACACATGTTCACGATAAAAAAAAAAAAATGCAAATCTACAAGCTCATAGCGCCGCACTATGAGCTTGTAGATCTGCTATTTTTGAATAGCCGAATAAATCTAAAAATGACACAATATGCATTCTCGGTCTTATAATGGATAATAAATGGATTGTCAAATCCAAAGATATAAGCGCTCTGGTTTGTTGGTTTTTATGATGATCACCCGTCAGACTAAAGTTGACCTGGTTGACCCCTCAGTGACTATCAGTAAAGTCACTACAGGGCTCTAGCAGCCCACCTTTAGATGTTCTAAACATCACTGTAAACCTTTAGTGCTTTATACGTCCTCTACTGCGGTCTCCACTGTGATTTCTGCCTTCATATTTGTTTTATTTACCATTAAAAAAAACCTCTTCTTTGTCCCAGGAGCGTGAGTCTGAGCTGGCTCAGATCCGCACTCGCTTCCAGAAGGGAAGCGGCAACATGTGGAAGAACAAGGAGGATGAAACGGAAGCAACAGTACCCAAGAAACACCCAGAGGAGACCCCAGCAGCACCCAAGAAGACCCCACAGATCAAGGTAGAGACTTTAGGCCCCTTTCCATTGCAGCTTAAGCACCACACCACACCACACTACACCACACCGCATCAAAATATCTACCGTTTCCATTACACAAAAGTACCCCCGCTCAAATCCACAGGTATGAGTAGTAGACTCCGGTCATTGACACTCATTTGTAATGTAAATTTTTGTCTAACAATGTAATGTAGGTGAGTGGCCAACTGTCCTGTATACAAATGCAAATCACCCGTAGCCTGGTAAACCCTCCCTCCGGAAATCTCATTTCCATTTGATTTCAGGAGAGAGTCTGGGCTGAACCGCCTTTCTGCAATAATCGCTGTGGGCTGGAGTTGGGCGGGAGTAATAGCGTTGACTGACAACCCCTTCAACCAATGATCGTTTTTCCCCTTCAGCCAATCAGCAGTTCATGTTGACGAGCTCCAGACTATGTGACGCAACGGGACTTTTGGGACGGCCATGCCGAAAATAGGTTGCCTTATTGGGATACATGCGTGTCACTCCCCGCCCCTGCCGGTTCTCTAAATTTATATTTTTAAATAGGCTCTGTCATGATTAATTGACCACATATGAAGTTAAACAACTAAATTCTATCCAAACGATATCTTAATAGTAAATTCCGTGCCTCAAAAAAGAAGTTTGAGACCGTTTTAAAAACTAAAGTAAACAGTGAAGGCACTCGGACAACAACAATGGCTGCCGTTCGTCTTTTGTCGGCCCCAGTCAGGCTGCACTCGGCTTCATTCGGGCTCACTCGAACTCGCCACCTGATTGGCCAACTGTCGCTGTCAATCACAGAACGATGTGCGACGACGCTGATAGGCTCACGCTGATAGGCTCGTCGGTTCGGAGAACAGAGCGATTATTGCACAGGGATTAAAGTTCTCAGTCCTGGGGACTGATTTCAGTCTTGAGGATTCCATGTGCCATGTTTAAAAATCAAAAATCACATATTGGGACATGGTCTGAAAATAATTTTCAGTCTTGGGATTATTTTTTGCTTTAACCCCTGATTGCAGAAAGGCGGTTCAGCCCAGACTCTCCTGAAATCAAATGGAAATGAGATTTCCGGAGGGAGGGTTTACCAGGCTAAATCGCCCGGGCACGTGGCCCCGCTTGGCCTAGCTCAGACCTACCCAGGACTGGGTACTTTTTAGGCACCAGTTTAGTACCACTTACACACCAATCTACCCACTTCATTGTAGTGGAAACCGAGGCACAAGTGGGCGGTGTGGTGTGGGGTAGGGTGAGGCCATGCATATGGAAAGCCGCCCAAAGACTCCTTTGTGTCTCCTACCGGAACCGCTAGGCCGCTTTTGACAGCAAATTCTGATTTAGTCTTAAGGTCATTACACACCGGCGATTATGCGAATATACGCAGAATTCGGATGCGGTCCGAATAAATAAAAGACTTTTTTTCGCTCCGCGAAATTGATGTGGAAGCTTGCATTGACTTTATAAGGTTTTTAAAAAAGAACTGTATTATTCGCATGAAAATCCCATTTTGGTCTTCTGACATTGTATAGTCTTACTCGACTAAATATCGATATCTTAGTCTTTTAGTCTTAGTCAACAAAATGATCTGCTGGTCATCAAATCATTGTCTTAGGAATGAGACAAAAACGAAACCATGGGGTGACTAATGCATAGAAAAAAAGTGTCTAGTGCAGGGGTCTTCAACAGGGTGTCCGGGACCCCTAGGGGGTCCTCAGAGTTGCTACAGGGGGTCCGCCAAATCTCGGTGTGATAGGAACATGGTTTTTACCACTTGATCCCTATAGCATCCCTATTCTAAGGACAACTTTAGCCAAAAATAGCCAATCTACAAGTTGTGGGCTTGTAGATCGGCTATTTTCGGCAAAGAGGGGGGGAAAAAGAGAAGACCAAGTACAGAGTGAAAGTTTACTAAGTATTGACGGGTTAAGCCGTTAAATGTCTGAACATACACATTAACATGAATCCAACATCTATGAAAAGCTTTAATCTGCAAGTGCAACACAATTTTATGTAATATATATATATAGTGGGGGGTCCCTGCTTCATCTCTCTCTCTGTTAGGGGGTCCTTGGCCTGAAAAGGTTGAAGACCCCCTGGTCTAGTGTCTTTGAGAAGCACTACATTGTTCTGTCTGCATGCCATTTATGTGACTATTTATTTACTGTCTGCTACATGGCTGAATTGTAACAACAAAGTGTCCCGTTTGCTTGTTTGTTTCCAGGTGGTGGAGTCGGTGTCATGTGATACAGACCGCTCTGTGTCAGTGGATGAAGATTTCAGTACCACCAGCAACCTGACCTGTGCAACAGAACCCTTCAGTACCGCCAGCAACTACTCTTCTGCTGGTACTATAACCTATTTAAATCTGCAATAACCCATTTTCTGACCAGAGGGCAGCAAGCACTAACGTCATAGTTTAGCTGTGTGTGATTAATCTGTCTATATACAGCCAAATACATGTGGGGGTCCTTGACGCGAACAGCGTTTTCCTACCGACTTGCAGGCGAGGGGGGGGCGGGGGGGCGGGGGGCCGGGTGAAGTCAAGGCACAGACGGCTGTGTTGTTGACGGATAACGGATGCACGCTTATGAGAAACAACTAAAATAAAACCTGGCGAAACAGTTAAGGATAAGGATAATTCCTTTTAACAGGTCGGTCATGAAAGTCCTTGCGGTCTTGTTTCCAATGAGAACCTGTGAGCAATTAGGGGTTAAGAGTCTTGCTCAGGGACAAATTTCATTTCATCGACACATATGCTGACCTGGCCTGGAATCGAACCTGGGGCAACCAGGGCCTCTGGCTCCCTAGGCGGGCTCACTAACCATTCAGCTATGGCCGCCCCAGATGCGCCGCCCCAGATGCCCCAGTTGTGTGCATTAGCGCAAGATGAGGATAAAGGAAACATTCAGTCTAAATGTCCAGTTTGCTAACCTTCACATTCACAACTACTACTAGGCTACTACTTTTGTATTTGAAACTTTAAATTTCTCTAAATATTATAACTTTCACGACAGCCTAAGTACAAATATCATTTATGAAAAGGCTACTATAGGCTACAGTGAAGTCGGACTGAATGACTGAAATGTTTTTGTTTTTTTTTACTCTCGGTGTTTTGTTGTAGGGCAGGGGTCTTCAACAGTGGGTCCGGGACCCCTAGCGGGTCCTCAGAGCTACTACAGGGGGTCCGCCAAATCTTTGTGTGATATGATTTAGTTTTTTTACATTAACCACTTGAACCCTAGAATTCCTTTTCTGAGGGGAACATAAGCCGAAAATAGCAGATCTACAAGCTCTCAACGCCTCGCGCTGCGAGGCGTTGAGACACAATTTTATACTGAAACACAATTTTATACAATATAGAGTAGGGGGTCCCTGCTTCATCTCTCTCTCAGCTAGGGGGTCCTTGCTTCATCTCTCTCTCAGCTAGGGGGTCCTTGGCCTGAAAACATTGAAGACCCCTGTTGTAGGGGATTATCTGGCTTCTGGCACATGTAGCTGTTATGAAAGAGAAATTGCATCATGAGTGAAACGGATATAGTTCTTGGGGAAACCATAAACCTACGAAGGCCTACATCTAAATGAGTTGCCATATTTACCGTACATTTCCTTACAAATTCCTTTACATTACAAATTCTTATAAGCTATATATTTCTGAGATGCATAGTAGCGTGGGCCTCCCAGCCCCACCCGCCCCCTCGCCTGCAAGTCGCTAATAAAACGCTGTTCGCGTCCTTGACATGAAAAAGTTTGAGAACCACTGATACAGCAACAGGTTTTGTTATGATTTAGAAGACATTTTTTAGACTGGCCGATTCTACATGTGTCCTAAATCCCAACAGTATTCTGAAAAATGTATGTTTCAAATCAGTGGTGCTCAATTTTCTTCATGTCAAGGACCCCCAAAATGATGTGTATTTGGCCTTGGACCCCCATCTCAAAATATGTTGTTCCAGGGACCCCCCCCCCCAGAAGCAAAGATTTGAGTTAAAAATGTTCACTTTAAAAGAATATAAATATATTAATTTGCACACATTTTTCTTGATTTTTCAAAAATAGCAGATCTACAAGCTCGTAGCGCGGCACTCGGTGCCGCGCTACGAGCTTTTTGAATAGCCCAAAGTGTAAAATAATGCTTTTTTATCTCAGATCAAAAAGTGACACAGATGCATCCCAGGTCTTAATGGGTTAATGTACATTTTCCAGGACATCTATTGGTGGTCTCTCCTCCGGCTGCCACCTCCAGCCCTCTGAGGAGACTGGACCTCCTGGTGGAGGAGGAGGAGAAGAAGAAGCCCTCCTCCTCCTTCTCCTGCTCCTCTGAGGAGGTGGAGATGAGCGTGGACCAGTCCATCAACTCGGCCGTCATCAACGGCCTGTTTGAGGGCGTCTACGATGAAGAGGAGGACGATGAGGAGGAGGACGCTCTGAACATCTCCTCCATGTCCCTCCTGGCTCCGCTGGAGGAGACAGTGGCGGCCGTGGTGAGGAGCCCCGAGAGGAGACTCATGGTACGTACCCAGCTGTGGATAGTGATGTGTCGTTCATGATCGATTTGTTCAAAATAACTAGCGAACGTGAACAAGCTCGTTCACTTTCTGAAACTGTTACGTTCCCGTTCATCGCGACGCGTTGTGAGCTTGTAGAACGGCTACAGCTGGAGCTCATTAACCCAGTAAGAACCGGGAACGCATCTCCGTGTCACTTTAAGATTTATTTGGCTATTCAAAAAGATAGCAGATATAAATAGTAAATGGTGCATTTATTAAGCGCTTTTATCCAAAGCTCTTTACATAGATTGTGCATTACATTCACCCATTCACACACCCATTCACACACACATTCACACACACATTCACACACACATTCACACACACATTCACACACACATTCACACACACATTCACACACCGATGGAGGAGGAAACCATGCAAGGCACCAACCTGCTCATAGGGAGCAATTAGGCGTTCAGCGTCTTGCTCAAGGACACTTCGATACTAACTGTGGTGGAGCCCGGGATCGAACATCCGGCCGCTCTACCGGCCCTGAGCCACTGCCGCCCCCATATACAAGCTCAGAGCGTGTGTGCCGCGCTATGAGCTTGTAGATCTGCTGTTTTCGAAAATAAATCGTGAAAATGTGTGCAAATATTTGAATATAATACATTTTTAACTCATATCTTTGCTGCTGGGTTACAAAATATTTTGAAATGGGGGTCCGTGGCCAAATACATATCATTTTGGGGGGTCCTTGACATGAAAAAGTTTGAGAACCACTGATCTAGAAACGGGTTAGTTGCTGGTTAGAAACTGTTAGGATTTAGAAGACATTTGTAGAATCCCCCAGAAGAATAGATTTGAGTTAAAAATGTTCGCTCTAGAAAACAACACAAATTAATGTCATCCTGTTCTGTCCAGACCTCCACCCCGGCCTGCTCCTTTAATGAGAAGAGTCAGACTCCTGACTGCGAGTCCAGACCCAGCAAGTTCCAGAGAGCCCGCGTGACCCGGGGCGGCTCCACCGACGGCCTGGACGAGAAACTGCCCTACAGGTACATTCTTATGTCCCCGAGTACCTCTCAGCTTCAACATGACGACTATTCAGCTCGTCTACCCCATGGGTTCTCAAAGTGGGGTCCGGGGAACCCCAGGGGTCCTTGTGGGGGTTCCAGGGGGTCCTCAGCTATGTGTTAATATCATCACAATACTATTAACCCCTTTATCCATTCATACTGTATGTTGGCTATTCAAAAATAGCAGATATAACTGACTGTGTGTGTGTTTATGTGTTACAGTGTTGATGCGTACAGGTCCATCAAGAAGAAGGACGTGGACAGGCCTGATGTGAAACAGGTCATTGTGAGGAAAGAAGATGTGTCCCAGCGCCTGGATGAGCCCAGAGCTACTAGTGCTGCCTCCATCAAACAGAGGATGAAGGTTAGTTAGTTAGACTAACCCTGGATGAACACAGAGCTACTAGTGCTGCCTCCATCAAACAGAGGATGAAGGTTAGTTAGTTAGACTAACCCTGGATGAACACAGAGCTACTAGTGCTGCCTCCATCAAACACAGGATGAAGGTTAGTTAGTTAGTTAGACTAACCCTGGATGAGCCCAGAGCTACTAGTGCTGCCTCCATCAAACACAGGATGAAGGTTAGTTAGTTAGTTAGACTAACCCTGGATGAACACAGAGCTACTAGTGCTGCCTCCATCAAACAGAGGATGAAGGTTAGTTAGACGCTGAATAAACTTTAACTCTTACTTGTGAAACCACTTTTAGAACTGTGAATGTCATTTGGGACAAAGTGGCTGGTGTAATAGAGCACCGAAGTCTGACGTAATTTACACATCCTACCTGGTTCGCGGTTTTCCACCCCCGTTCTGAATTCCCATAGACGTCTTTAATATCGCGTTGAATAAGAACTGTGTTCCAAAAATAAACAAATGACCCCGGCGGTTTGACTCTTATTTACTTACTTTGACTTGATATGAAGTATCAACTGACGGTGAGAAAACGATAATGTTACTTCCGCCGAATTAGTTAAATTTTCGGCAGAAACAGACTGTATCAAATATGAGTGACTGACTATCATAAACGATACAGAACCTCCTCCCTGACAATATCGCAGAGACAGTTTGTGTATTTATGGACCACAATTCTTACATGAGACGATTCTATGATGACCCAATGTTATTCTCCAAAGAGAAATTACTTTACGAACCAGGGGATGAACGAGTGACGTCAGGACTGTACTATAGCTCTATTTTATTTTAAGATGAAAGAGTATTTGAATTGTCTAAAGTTGCATCATAAAACCTAATAATTTTACATTTTGTGCTAATTGTTCAGTAAACGGCGCTAGTATGGGAGTGCTCCTTTCACTGCGTTTTTTTACAAATCCCACATAGTTGTTTTTGATGTTTTTCATTGATTTGGTTGTGAATCCATCTGTGAACCGCAGTATGACTCTCTCTCCACTTCCACGTCGTAGATCCTGAGCAATGAGATGAACCTGCAGCAGACCATCATCCACCAGGCCAGCCAGGCTCTGAACTGCTGCACGGACGAGGAGCACGGCAAGGGCTCCCCGGTGGAGGCCGAGGCCGAGAGACTGCTGCTGGTGGCAAGTGAGTTACACCCCACGGGGGCCTAGCTTTAAGTTGTAAATTGAGACTGTATAAGAAGTGGCAGTTCATATGAATGGCCTGTAGTCTTGCTGTTTCACCCCTACTTTGTGTCAGAAGGCTCCATGCAAGCGGGTGGGTTTTTGCCGAACTTAACACTTGCTTTTATTACCTTTTTAATAAACATTGTCATAAATACTATATGCTTCCAGTCGCTAGTTTAAAGGTTCTATGACATTCATTTTCACTTTTTTTATGTTTTATGTTTTTTGGGGGGTTTTATGACCTCAATTACACCCAAAAAATCTGAACTTTGAACATTCAGTGGATTTTCTTTGGTCTGGGGTTTTCTGAATAATTAAGCTGAAAAGTAATCTGAGCTTGGCCCTTCGACAGTGAGGTCACTGTCGATTAATCCCGCCCACTCTCCTCCTCGCCCCTCCCCTCCCCTATCCTTTCCTTTGGGGGGGTGGAGCAGAGGCGATGATTGACAGGCAACATCCCTCACCAGCGACACCTGCGAGCAAAGATTTATTTTTTCATTGCAGTTGAAAAGGCTTTAGAAATGTGAGAGAAAAACACCTGCCATGGATCAATGGAGTGGAATTTTGTGTTAAAACTTTCTATACATGTTTGAAAGACCATGACAAAGACTTTTAATGTGTGGTAAAACTGAACGTCATGAAACCTTTAAAGTCTTCTTTCAATCACCATGATACGCGTTTTGGTAAATTATGGTCCCATTTCTTTTAAAATTGATGCTGTAGGAGGGGCGTGGCTACCTTGTGATGATTTGATTGACAAGCTACGCAACCAATAGCATTTAATTCTCCACCCCCCGCTCTGGTCCCAACCAATAGCATCGATGTCCGTTTCCATAGGATATAGAAAGATCCATCCACTGTTCCAGTAAGTATTTCCATCATGAATGAACGGTTTGTCTTTGTCTTGTCTCTGGTCAGCTGAGAGGAGGGCCGCGGTGAAGGCAGAGCTGGAGCAGCTGAAGGGACAGGGTTCTGGTTCTGCTGCTGCTGCTGGGTCCAGCTCCTCTAAAGCCCAGGAGGAGATGGGTGTCTCTGCGACCAAGGGCTCCATCTCTCTGCTGGAGCTGCGTCTGCCTCTCAAGGCAGACTTTGTCTGCTCTTCTGCTGCCAGTGCCAACAAGCCAGGTACTGTACCTGTACTTAATGTTCAGCTTTAGCACACACATAAATGTTTTTTTGTGATGTATAGGCCTGTCACGGTTATTACATAATCATCTAAACGCAATTATTTTTGCATAATCGTTTCCATGTTGAAAAATGTTCACACATTTTCAAATATAAAAAAAAATAGCAGATCTACAAGCTTACAACGTGTCACTTCGTGACACGTTGTAAGCTTGTAGATCTGCTATTTCACTTCGTGACGCGTTGTAACCTTGTAGATCTGCTATTTCTGCTATTTTCAAATGTCTAAAATGATTGAATATGTCAATAATGTCTTGGTATATTTAAGTTATTTGTCATAAACTGGCCTGCGCAATCTTTCATAACGAAGCCTAAAAGTCAAACAGAAATAGATTTTGTATTCATATGATCCAGTGTTCAATGGCCAAACACACAACAATTAAATCGTTAATCGCAATTATTTGAGTGACAATTAATCGTCAACTTAAATGTGTAATCGTGACACAGTCCTAGTTCTGAATCATGTAAACATTTCTAATACGTGCCTTTTTACAACTTAATCAAGACGTGTATGCTGGATACACATTAACTCATTTCCTGCCTAGAACGACTAAAACGACTTCTGTCCATAAGCCATGCCTGCCAAGAACGACTAAAACGACTTTTTAAAAAATTAAAAAAATAAAAAATATTTTTTTTTTTTTTTTTTTTTTTTTTAGATTTTTTTTTTTTTTTTTGACCCAAAGACCAAGGAGATATGATTTTTCGAAGATATAGACTCCCATCCACTTCCTTGTTAACTTAAAACTTAAAAATTCTGTATCTCGGCTCCTGAGTACTTTTTTTTTTTCAATGAAAAATATGGCAGTGTTCAAATAATTCAGAAATAATTCTGGCAGTGAATGAGTTAAAGGTGAAGAGTGATATGTTTTGGTTAACCCATTAAGACCTGGAACTAGATTTGAGCTAAAAAGCATTATTTTACACTTTGGGCTATTCAAAAATAGCAGATCTACAAGCTCATAGCGCGGCACCGAGTGCCGCGCTATGAGCTTGTAGATCTGCTATTTTTGAAAAATCGTGAAAATGTGTGCAAATCTTTGAATATATATATTTTTAAAGCAAACATTTTTAACTCAAATCTTTGCTTCTGGGGGGTCCCTGGAACAACATATTTTGATGGGGGTCCGCGGCCAAATACATATAATTTTGGGGGTCCTTGACATGAAAAAGTTTGAGAACTGCTGATATAGAAACATACGTTTTTCAGAAAACTGTTGAGATTTAGGAGACATGTAGAATTGGCTTCAGGTCTCAATGGGTTAAGTTCAGCTTTAGCACACACATAATTTTTTTTTTGTGATGTATAGGCCTGTCACGGTTATTACATAATCATCTGATCGCAATCACTTTTGCATAATCGTTTCCATGTTGAAAAATGTTCACACATTTTCAAATATAAAAAAAAATAGCAGATCTACAAGCTTACAACGTGTCACTTCGTGACACGTTGTAAGCTTGTAGATCTGCTATTTCACTTCGTGACGCGTTGTAACCTTGTAGATCTGCTATTTCTGCTATTTTCAAATGTCTAAAATGATTGAATATGTCAATAACGTCTTGGTATATTTAAGTTATTTGTCATAATCTGGCCTGCGCAATTTTTCATAACGAAGCCTAAAAGGCAAACAGAAATAGATTTTGTATTCATAATGTTCCAATGTTCAACGGCCAAACACACAACAATTAAATCGTTAATCGCAATTATTTGAGTGACAATTAATCGTCAACTTAAATGTGTAATGGTGACAGTCCTAGTTCTGAATCATGTAAACATTTCTAATACGTGCCTTTTTACAACTTAATCAAGACGTGTATGCTGGATACACATTAAAGGTGAAGAGTGATATGTTTTGGTTAAAAACAATTGTATACCTCTTTATTACCTTTTACTGTCATTTTGTCTAAATCCTTGGTTCTCAAAGTGGGGTCCGGGGACCCCCAGGGGTACTTGAGGGGGTTCCAGGGGGTACCCAGCAAAATGTGTAAATATAGCATCAAAATAATTATGACCTTTTATACTTTGGTTATTCAAAAATAGCAGATATACAAGCTCATTGCACGGCACCGAGTGCCGTGCAATGAGCTTGTAGATCTGCTATTTTTGAAAAATCTTGAATTTTTTTGCAAATCTTTGATATATATATATATTTTGAAAGCGAACATTTGTAACTCAAATCTTTGCTTCTGGGGGTCCCTGGAACAAAATATTTTGAGATGGGGGTCCGCGGCCAAATACATATCATTTTGGGGGTCCTTGACATGAAAAGGTTTGAGAACCACTGGTCTAAATCATTTACATATAAAATTAAACGGTTGACAGATTAATCAATCTTGATATTAATCTGTTGTTCTATTGTTTCATCTCTTCAGAATCGGCCAACCATTACTTCTTCTTGATGATCAGAGCGGGTGCAGAGAACACCGTGGCCACGCCCATGGCCAGCACCCGCAGTGCACTGAGCGGCGACGCCCTGACCTTCACCACCAAGTTCACCATGTAAGTCACTACTAGGCCTGTCACAAGTTCACCATGTAAGTCACTACTAGGCCTGTCACCAAGTTCACCATGTAAGTCACTACTAGGCCTGTCACAAGTTCACCATGTAAGTCACTACTAGGCCTGTCACAAGTTCACCATGTAAGTCACTACTAGGCCTGTCACAAGTTCACCATGTAAGTCACTACTAGGCCTGTCACAAGTTCACCATGTAAGTCACTACTAGACTAGTCTGGGAGGCATTGCCTCGGAGTTTGGACAGCGGGGGCGCGGCCACTGCGTTGTGATTCAAATCAACAGCCAATGAAGAATAGGGGGCGGGATCCACATGCAGTGGGTGTTGCATCTAAATAGGATCGACGGGAAGCAATTTCCCCTTGAGAAATTTCGACCGCCATTGTTGTGTACTGCTGTTTGCCTCTCGTCGGACATTTTAGACGAGTTGCAACCGGTAAGAGGCGTGTCCGCTCAGATTCAGAGCGTGACGTACATCCCGCCCACAAATACAGGGGGTTTGGCCCAGAAGTTCCTCGCCGAGCCGGCGAAAACTTCTGGGAACTCAGATTACTACTAGGCCTGTCACAATTATTACATCGTTGTATGGTCGCAGTTCACCCAGCAAAATCGCACTTATTTTCGTATTATCGTCGAAATCCTTTTCCGTTTGTCTGTTGAAAAATGTCCATAGTATACTATGATAGATTTTCAGAAATGACAGAAATAGACGATCTACAAGCTCTCAACAAGTTGCATCTAATTTTTTAACATTGAAGACAACAACTCTAAAATCAAGTATAAGGCCTGTTTTGGCCATATTTTATTTTCTAATGCTTTTTTTTATATATATATTTTTTATTTTCTCATGCCTTTTTTGTACATAATGGTATATATTTTTTTTTCCCTCTGTATTCTTATGTTGATTTTTGAACTGTTTGGTTGCTACTATATATGTCTATGAAATTAATTCAAGGACCCCAACGGAAACAAGCCCGCAAGGACTTTTTTGGCCGGTCCTTTTAGACAAAAGCATTATAAATGTAACTGTGTTGTTTTACATTCTTTTGCCTAATAAGAATTTCAATCCATCTATAATGATGGGATGAGGTGGGGACCACAGTACACGGAGGGGTAATTGGCAATAAAAAAATTGGAGCGTAAATGAAAACGATTTACGAACCCCAAAAACTAAACCAAAGTCCTTGCCTAGAAACACATTCTCACAATTCTTCTGTCAATTCTTCACTTTCAGGTCTGATGTCAGCAGTGACTTTGAGATCGACATAGAGGTCTACTACTTGGTGAGTGTCCTTTTTTCCCCCCTCATTGTTTTGCTGCCGTTAAGGAATACCAACAACACAATCCTCTCAATGTAAATACTGTATGAATGATGTGATGTAAACGTCCTTTTTAGGTGCAGAAGCGTGAGCTGTTCAACGACAAGAGGAAGAAACCCAGCAAGTCCAAGGTAATCCCCTCCTCTTCTTCTTCCTTCAACAACAAAGCACATGATTCTGTTTAGTTTACAGTATATACTTTATGTGTGTGTGTGTGTGTGTGTGTGTGTGTGTGCTCACAACGCGTCGCAATGCGCTGCGTTGTGAGCTTGTAGATCGGCTATTTTCAAATAGCCTATATAAACAATAGGGCGGTGGTTAATGTGTGTTCTAAAACATTGGTTCTCAAAGTGGGGTCCGGGGACCCCCAGGGGTCCTTGAGGGAGTTCCAGGGGGTCCCCAGCTAAATGATGGATAGTTAGGAACCAAATGGACCCTTATGGGTCTGTAACTCTGAGAGTGTACAAATGGAACCAAATGGACCCTAACGGGTCCATTTGGTTTCATTTGTACACTCTCAGAGTTAAATGAACATAAATGTTACAATATAAATTGGGGTCCCAGAGATAGAAATGCCATTACATGGTGGTCCGTAGCCCTAATGCATGTCAAACTGGGGGTCTTTGAAATTAAAATGGTTGAGAATCACTGCTAGAGCCGTAAAAAATCTTCTCTTATGGGGGTCCCTGGCATATCTTTTGAAATGGGGGTCTGCGGGCTAATAAGTGTCAATTTGGGGGTCCTTGACATGAAAAAGTGCGAGAACCACTGTTCTAAAATATAATAATGTATATCTGCAAAATAACTAGGAACTAAAGTTTTCAAATAATTGTAGTGAAGTAAAAGTACAATATTTGCCTCTGAGACGTGTAGTGGATTAGAAGTAAAAGTTCTGAAAGTATAAATGTACTTAGTTACTTTACACCACTGTATGTGTGTGTGTTCAGATTGGCTGGAGTGGAATACTTGACGGTCATGATGTATTAATGTCGGTATGAACATCTTCTGTATTCAATCTCTCACGTGTTGGTGGGTGGGTGGGTGTGTGTGTGTGTGTGTGTGTGTGTGCACTGTGGGGTCGGGTTGGAAGATGTGTACTGGAACTCTTCAACGTACACACATATGTACATGGTGAATGGTTCACTCAACTGAAGGCTACAATCAGTGCTTTTTTAGCATTTGAACTGGTTCACTGACAAACGGTCTGTCGTCCCATTTTTATTAAGTAACGTTGTCTCTTTCTTTCCTTTCCAGGCCATCACTCCAAAGAGATTCCTTGCCATAACTGTAAGTCTTTTCACATTTTACACTCCCAAAACACAAGCAATCTTTCATGGACAAAATTGGAACAGTGACTTCACATTCACAATACGATCATTTATTTGCCTTTTTCTTTTTTTCGTCCTTGCAGAAAACTAGCCAAACTCCAGGTAAGACAGGCTACAAAGATGTACCTTGTTATACACATACTCTTACAATACAGATGTACTAGTTATGTTGTATTGACATACTCTACTATACAGATTGTTTGAAATAACATTTAGTCTTTAACCCATTGAGACCTGAAGCCGATTCTACATGTGTCCTAAATCTCAACAGTATTCTGAAAAACGTATGTTTCTATATCAGTGGTGCTCAATCTTTTTCATGTCAAGGACCCCCAAAATGATTTGGATTAGGATTTGCACACATTTTCACGAATTTTCAAAAATAGCAGATCTACAAGCTCGTAGCGCGGCACTCGGTGCCGCGCTACGAGCTTGTATATCTGCTATTTTTGAATAGCCCAAAGTGTAAAATAATGCTTTTTAGCTCAAATCTAAAAATGAGACCGTTCCAGGTCTCAATGGGTTAAACTAAAAGTCCTGGATTGTATATTTTAATGTTGAAACAAACAGCATGGTATCCTGACCACTGTTCTTCTTGTATGATTGTGTGTTCAGTCCTGGCCAGTCCCGGAGGGCCCAACTCTGTCAGAACCAGTAACTTCAGCCTGGTTGGATCACACAAGCTGACCCTCGCCTCCATCGGCAAGAACAAGTTCCCCTTGACCAAGGTAAACCAATCACAAAAAGTTATAGTCATGGAATTAACCCCCTGGAGACTGTCTGTAAACATCCTGGTTCATGAGTCCTACTCCTCAGTTCACACCAGTGTTGATTTTGACAGAAAATTTTGATTTAGTTTAGTCTTTTGAATAAAAATTCCAATTTAGTTTCCATTTAGTCATATTTTAATCATCTGAAATGTTTTTGTGTAGTTTTAGTCGACTAAATGTCATAAGATTATAGTCGACTAAATCTACTGTTGATTTAGTCGGCAATGCCTGATTTTACACTCGGTTGCATGCTGAAAATAGCAGTCTACAAACGACGCGTTGTGAGCTTGTAGATCTGCTATTTTCAGAGCGCAACAAAACATAAGATTTGTCTTTTAGTTCTACTGGATCTCTTCTCCACTAGATCCCTCCCTAACCTTTTAGTCTAGTTTATATTTGATGACAAAATTGTCAATATATTTTAGTTTTAGTCATCGTGGCTTAGTTTTTATTTCGTTCTTATTTAGTTTTCGTCGGTGAAAAAGGTAGTCGACGATCATTTTTCGTAGTTTTTCATAGTTTTAAGTCTCCAAAATCAACACTGGTTCACACACAACCTTCATCTCTCTGTTGTAGATCAAACATGAAGGACAACTTCTCACAGACATGTTTCAAACAGACATGTTTCATTACAAGGTTACTTGGCGACAGTCTTTTTTTATAAACATTTTGTACGTTTGGGAAAGGGGTGACAAGGTTTTTCTTACCGCACTGCACAGCAAGATGGTGTTTTTTTCTGTTAACGTTGTCACATTAATTTGATTGTCGGTCTGTTCTCATTGTAAGGGATAAGTTCTGCTGGGCACCTTAATGTTAACCCATTGAGATCTGAAGCCGATTCTACATGTCATGACATTCTACAGTTTTCTGAAAAACGTATCTTTCTGTGGTGCTCAATCTTTGTCATGTCAAGGACCCCCAAAATTATATGTATTTGGCCGCTCACCCCCATCAAAATATGTTGTTCCAGGGACCCCCAGAAGCAAAGATTTGAGTTAAAAATATATATATTCAAAGATTTGCACACATTTTCACGATTTTTCAAAAATAGCCCAAAGTGTAAAATAATGCTTTTTAGCTCAAATCTAAAAATGACACAGTTCCAGGTCTTAATGGGTTAATGTTAAACTAACGTCGAACATTCCTCACATGAGCACATTAGCATTGCCACTTCATGTTTGTTTGAAGCTACAATCTATACGTAATCAGATTGTACTTCAAACATGTCTAATAATGAGGTGTTTTTTTCTCTCACATAAATGGTGTCCCTCCTAACCACTTGAACCCCAGCCCAGTGCCCCGATTCTCTCTCAAAATAGCCCATCTAACAAGCTCATGTCCTGTTGCGAGCTTGTAGATCTGCTATTTTTGGCAAAGATATTTAGTTTGAGAGGGGAGAAAAGGAGTGATTAATGTTGCAGAGGTGTGTGGTTGCTGCTAAGCTGTGTGTGTGTGTGTGTGTGTGTGTGTGTGTGTGTGTGTGTGTGTGTGTGTGTGTGTGTGTGTGTGTGTGTGTGTGTGTGTGTGTGTGTGTGTGTGTGTGTGTGTGTGTGTGTGTGTGTGTGTGTGTGTGTGTGTGTGTGTGTGTGTGTGTGTGTGTGTGTGTGTGTGTGTGTGTGTGTGTGTGTATATAGGTTCCATTCTTATGCCCTATGGAGGGCCACATCTGCCTGAAGATGCAGTGTCAGGTGGGCTGCACCGTGGAGGAGAAAGGCTTCCTGGTGAGTGTCAATGTTTAATCTGAAGACTCAGAAATCACTTTACATAAAGAAAAGGAAGGAACCAACTCAATTAAGAAAAACAATAAACGACAAGTAAGCCTATGACATAGCCTTGACATAGCCTTGACGCAGTGTTGTGCAAAGTTTAAAATGTTATTTAGACAAATATGCCAGGTTCATTGTGTACCTGGTATCCTATAGTTTGTTATAGTTTCAATGCACATATGTCTTGTTAGTATATTGTTTAGACTGATGCTAGGTTCTTGGTTTACCTGTTTACTGAGACACTACACTGTCTCTCTGCATTCTATGTATGTGTTTACCTTGTTTATTGTAAGTTACTCTGGATAAAGTGTCTGATAAATGCCTATGTTACTCCCTAATACAAATGTTTAAATTGATTTATATATCAATTCTGGTTCTTAACTTTAAAAAATGAGAGGTCAAATGTTTAGGTAACAAACATCTTCATTATCTCAAACATTAACTGAAGTTAATACTATTTTCTGTTACTAGTACAAACTGGACTAGTAGTACCTGAAGTAGTCAATGTTGTAACGTATTACTTATACTTACAGGGAAACTACTGGTGTTTAAATTAACCAAACAACTGCCCTGTAAACTAATGTTTACAGGGCAGTTAAGAACTGTAATGAATAGTAACCTCTTGTACATTTATAGGTTGTTTTTTTACCCCCCTTAACCGTGGAGTTATATATAGAACCATACAAATATATAGACAGTCTTATTATATCCTATCAACCAACTGGATCGCATAATTTGACCGACCCGTTTCATAATGTTCATTATTCTGCTAATGCTAATGTGTTTCTCAGACGATGTTTGAAGACGTCAGTGGGTTTGGAGCATGGCACAGGAGGTGGTGTGTCCTGTCAGGATACTGCATCTCCTACTGGACCTACCCCGATGATGAGAGACGCAAGGTAACGCCAAACATACACACTCTATATATCTCTCTATCTTTCCATCCATATATCCTGCTAACTCCACTTGAGCTGTGTTTGGGTAAAGTGATGATAATATAAGGACACATTCAAGTATCTGACAATGTATAAAGTCACCATACCAACTTTAATGAGGCAGTGTTGTGTTTTAACACATCGGGTTCCAGTATTTTTTTATAACAACTTACGTTGGGTGCTAGCATTCTCCCCATTGACTGCGCTTTGCTGTTTAAAGCTATAGACTCCACGACAAGCAAATCCACGTAAAAAAAAAGCATCCATTCATGTTGCGCGATGACCCTGGCTACAGCACTCGCAAGTTACACAACGGGGACGGATCGCGCATCGCGCATGACCGGTTTTCCACACCGGAAACAGATTCGGAGATATAGGCGTTTTTAAAGAAGGAAATAGACAGGAAGCGGATGGAAGCCATGTTTTTGTTTCCGGTGATCTATCTGGCCCTTCCTTCTCAAGATCACAATGGGTACTCCCAGAGCTGCTCTAGCCCCGCCCGTGTGGAGAAAAAAACGAAAAAAACAAAAAGACTGAAAACACGGTTCAGACCGTGAACGGCACCAGAGCGCTACTATGTGAAAACACGTTGTCTTAATAACATGTTAGTCTTTTTTTTTATTTCCTGATAACTTAATATTTTGGACATGGTTGGTTTCTGCCCGACAGCAGAGATAATTTGCTACAATAACCGTGACATGTCATTTTCATATTCTGGTCACCGTTCATTCATAACCCTGTCTGTCTCTTTATGCATTGTGTTGTTGTGGTGGTGTTCTGTGTACATCAGTGGTTCTCAAACCTCTTCATGTCAAGGACCCCCAAATAGACGCTTATTACCCCACGGACCCCCATTTGAAAAGATAAGCCAGGGACCCCAATAAGAGAAGGTTTTTTATGGCTCTCTAGCAGTGATTCTCAACCATTTTAATTTCAACGGACCCCCAGTTTAACATGCATTAGAGGCTACGGACCCCCATTTAATGGCATTTATACCTCTGGGACCCCAATTCATATTGTAAAATCAATGTTAATTTAACTCTGAGAGTGTACAAATGGAACCAAATGGACCCGTTAGGGTCGATTTGGTTCCATTTGTACACTCTCAGAGTTACAGAACCATAAGGGTCCATTTGGTTCCTGTCCATCATTTAGCTGGGGACCCCCTGGAACCCCCTCAAGTACCCCTAGGGGTACCCGGACCCCACTTTGAGAACCAATGTCTTATGCATTGTGTTGATGTGTTGTTGTGTTGTTCTGTTTGTGCAGAAGCCCATTGGTCTCTTAATGCATTGTGTTGATGTGTTGTTGTGTGTGCAGAAGCCCATGGGTCTCTTTATGCATTGTGTTGATGTGTTGTTGTTGTTGTTGTGTGTGCAGAAGCCCATGGGTCTCTTTATGCATTGTGTTGATGTGTTGTTGTTGTTGTGTGTGCAGAAGCCCATGGGTCGCCTCAACCTGGCCAACTGCACCAGTCGTAAGGTGGAGCCGGCCAACCGCGAGTTCTGTGCCCGTCCCAACACCTTTGAGCTGGTCACCGTGCGTCCCCAGAGGGACGAGGACAAGGAGACGCTGGTGTCCCAGTGCAAGAACACCATGTGTGTCACCAAGTGAGTGTCCTGTAGCTTTAAACCACTTATTATAACACATTAAGACCCCGAGGACAATTCTACAAATGCCTTCTAAAATCAGTTCAGTCAGACAACTCTTGGATTGGATTAAAATATATATTTATTGAGCAAGCTTAAGCATAGATATAGGAAGCATAAAGAAGCATAGTTTGGCGTCAGGCCTCTGAATCCATTCACTCCCTGTAAGAATAACATTTAATAATAAATGTTACATGCCAAATAGCATTTACAGGGAGTGAATAAAGACCCCCATGGGGATCTAGAAACAGAGCCAGGGACCCCCCAGAAGCAAAGATTTGAGTTAAAAATGTTCACTTTAAAAATATATATATGTTCAGAGATTTGCACACATTTTCAAGATTTTTCAAAAATAGCAGATATACAAGCTCATAGCGCGGCACTCGGTGCCGTGCTATGAGCTTGTATATCTGCTATTTTTAAATAGCCAAAACTAAGTGGTTAAAAAAATATTGTGACACTATGTTAACTCATTTTAGCTGGGGACCCCCTGGTACTCCCTCCAAGGACCACTGGTTGAAAACCACTGGGTTAGTTAGACTATTCCACACCTGGGTGGCAGTGCTGTAGAAGGAGAATTTACCCATGTTTGTTTTATGGGCGGGTCAGGCTAAAACAACGTGTCCCTCTTTGCTTCTTTCCTCCTGTCAGGAACTGGCTGTGTGCGGACACCAAGGACGAGAGGAACCTGTGGATGCAGAAGCTCAACCAGGTCTTGGTAGATCTGCGCATGTGGCAGCCGGACTCCTGCTACAGGCCTCAGTGAGGAGGAGGAGGAGTGCTGCTTGCTCTCTCCATCTCCACTGGGGGGAGCCAGTGAGAGCTTCAGGGCCTTTTTCTGTTTCATGGGACTTATAATATTATTATAATATCAACAGTTGCGATCTACTAAAGTGCAATACAGTGTCAAATGTGTTGAATATGTTTTTACAGGAGAATGTTTTAAGAGTGCAACGGTAATGAAACGCTCATGCTCGATGGTAGCCTGCATCTTTGTGTGAACGCAGCATTAGTTTATAGAAGTGAGAAACAAAATACTTTTCATGTCATTTCCATACAGTATTTGGTGGCGGGTTGATGACCTCGCACTGTTTTCAATTTGCTTTTTAGGCTACTGAGACGTTTGTTAAGATTCCATCAGAGTTAGCTTTTATTTTTTCAACACTATAAAAAAGGCATGGCTTTATTTTATATATATATATATTGAGTCCGTTTTCGATGCTTAAATTTGATATGTAAATGTTGAAATACTAAATGTCTAATTGTGACTAATTGTCACAATTATTTAGTTTGATTGAGAGATGTTTTTATTCTGCATGATGGCACTCAATGGCATCTACAGTTAAAAACTATAGCTTTTATAACTTGCCATGACGAAATCGTTTTAAAGGGATATTTCACTTTCGAACATGTTTGGGGTCATTTTAACATCTACTCAGGCTTTTATGTTTCACCCCAGACAGTTATTAAGTTGTTTTATTCAGTATTTAGATATTCCTATACAAACCCATTGTAACTTCAAACTCTATTTTAACCATGTTGGATTCATTGAAAACACCCGTCCTTGGTTCTGGTGACTCATCCTGCCCACCTGCCCTCCTAACACGTGAGGGCGCCATGTTTTTTTTTTATTACCTTTTAAATGTATTGTATGTTTTTATTGTATTTTATTTTTTTCATTTTCCCAAAAAAAGGAATTGAAATATCACAGCCCCCTCACGCATTAGAAGGACAATATCAATTCAATTCAATTCAAAGGGCTTTATCAGTCACCAGAACCAAGGACATGTGTTATGAAATGAATCTATCATGGTTAAAATGGAGTTTGACGTTACTAATAGGAAGGCGGTTTGTATAGGAAGGGGTCGTGTCTGATAAAATTAATATCAAATATCTAAATACTGAATCAAGCAACTTAAAAACTGTCTGGGGAGAAACGCCAATAGCTTGAGTAGACGTTAAAATGACCACAAACATGTTTGAAAGTGATTATCCCTAAAGGGCGCGGTCACACCGCACTTTTATTCTACCTATGAGGGCGGATTCTACCAATGCATTTCAATGGGAATGGCAGATTTCTGCAAAAACGGCGCTCCATTCCCATTGAAATGCATGCGGCCGAATCCGCCCTCAAAGTTCTGTGCGACCGCACCCCAAGGCAGCACAGCACAGGTTATACAGTGTGTCACAGCTTTTTATTTGTCATATCGGTTTGAATTGTTTTATGTTGCGTTTTTTTTTATGGGTAAATGGCAAATCATTCCATTTAGGATTGTGCTTCCTCAACAAGGAGATTATTTGATTATACTGTGTTATTGATTAATCTGTTACAAGCACTCCATTATTTTAATGACTGTCGGGGATTGTTTGGAAAATGGCACTTCAATAAATGCCAAACTGAACTAATTGACTTGATTCTTTTTTTCTGTTTGTTTTACCAAGTAGCTTAACTCATTGAGACCTGAAGCCGATTCTACATGTCTCCTAAATCTCAACAGTATTCTGAAAAACGTATGTTTCTATATCAATGGTTCTCAAACTTTTTCATGTCAAGGACCCCCAAAATGATATGTATTTGGCCGCGGACCCCCATCAAAATATTTTGTTCCAGGGACCCCCAGAAGAAACAATTTGAGTTAAAAATGTTCGCTTTAAAAATATATATATATTCAAAGATTTGCACACATTTTCACGATTTTTCAAAAATAGCAGATCTACAAGCTCGTAGCGCGGCACTCGGTGCCGCGCTATGAGCTTGTAGATCTGCTATTTTTGAATAGCCCAAAGTGTAAAATAATGCTTTTTAGCTCAAATCTAAAAATGACACAGTTCCAGGTCTTAATGGGGTAACTGTGTGTGTGTGTGTGTGTGTGTGTGTGTGTGTGTGTGTGTGTGTAAAAGAACAGTGAATGCATATTAAAGGGTGTATAAGTGATATTCCTTTGGTTAAATAAAAAAAAGAAGAAAGCGTTAAACAGCTCCTTATTGTGATACTAGGCCTATTCATTTTTATACAGTAGGGGTCTTCAACAGGGGGTCCTCAGAGTTACTACAGGGCGTCTGCCAAATCTTTGTGTGATGGGATTCTTTTTTTTTTTTTTACATTAGCCACTTCAACCCTAGCATCCCTTGCCCCAACTTCAGCCAAAAATAGCAGATCTACAAGCTTGTAGATCTTTCTTCTATGATATAATAAAACATACATTAACCACTTTAGCCCTATTTTATACCTCGGCTATTTGAAAATAGCAGATCTACAAGCTCACAACGCGTCACATCGCGACGCGTTGTGAGCTTGTAGATCTACTATTTTCAAATATTTAGTACTTTTACTTTTGGTACTTTAAGTACATTTTGATGCCAATACTTTTGTACTTTTACTCAAGTAATTTTTTTTATTCTGGACTTTTACTTGTAACAGAGTATTTTTATATTGCAGTATTGGTACTTTTACTTAAGTAAAGAATTTGAGGACTTTTTCCACCACTGATTCTTTTGGGGGGTCCCCAGTTCAGATATGATTCTTTTGGGGGGTTGAGAACCAATGCTAAAGAGACCAGTGTTGTGCGCAAAAGTAAGTAAGTAACTCACTAACAACATGGAGCAAAAACACAACATTGATCTGAATCCATTCATTGAACTAATGGTGAGATAAATAAATGATGTTCATGTTTACAACACTTTGCAAAGACCTGACTGTTGATCTGTTTGTATTCAACTAGGCCGTGTCGCCCTCGTGTGGACACAATGAATAACTACAGGTGTAAGTCGTCAATACATCCAGTGTTCAATGGATTCATACTAAATAGTCATATTAAAAACAAGATGACGGAATATCATGGCTCTAGTTTCTACAATATAATGCATTGACCCCCCTCCCCTTTTTTTTTTTTTTTTTTTAATCTCTAGGACCCTAATCTACATTTTAAAATCCTGAACTCTGAAACAGTATAGGCCTACTCTCCATTTGGTTCCATTTTACACTAATGTAATATAATTATCCTCATTAATATTGTATTAAAATAAACAAGCATTAATCGGTCTGTAATATTAAAGGTGGTGTAAGCATATATATTTTATTTTGAGGTGGGTTGCCAAGTTCATAACCATTTATCAGCTTAGAGCTTAGATTGTATTAGTGTTCCATCCAGTTCAAATGTTTTCTGCTCATTTCTTTCATCACTTCCAATCTCATTCACACATCCTGTGTCCTGCAGGGTTCCCACACCTTTTTAACAATGAATTTTCAAAACTTTTCCAAAGTATTTTGCCTCATTTCCAGGACTATATAAATCATAGTTTAATAATGAGACTCTTAAACCAGTGTGCCATCAATGCCCCGAGACAGACACGAGCGAAGGTGTCACGTGACAAAAAGAACAGATCTACAAGCTAGTCCTGGAAATGAGGTAACATACTTTGGGAAAGTTATGGAAAAGTTTTGAAAATTCATTGTTAAAAATGTGTGGGAAGTAACCTGCAGGACACAGGATGTGTAAATGAGATTGGAAGTGATGAAAGAAATGAGTAGAAAACATTTGAACTGGAACACTAATACAAAAGCTAAGCTGATAAATGGTTATGAACTTGGCAACCCACCTCAAAATAAAATATATATGCTTACACCACCTTTAATATTATAGACCGATTAATGCTTGTTTATTTTAATACAATATTAATGAGGATAATTATATTACATTAGTGTCAAATGGAACCAAATGGAGAGTAGGCCTATACTGTTTCAGAGTTCAGGATTTTAAAATGTAGATTAGGGTCCTAGAGATTAAAAATGCATTATATTGTAGAAACTAGAGCCATCATATTGCGTCATCTCGTTTTTAATATTGTATGAACTGAGTGAACACAGTATTCATTGACGACTTACACCTGTAGTTATTCATTGTGTCCACACGAGGGCGACACAGCCTAGTTGAATACAAACAGATCAACAGTCAGGTCTTTGCAAAGTGTTGTAAACATGAACATCATTTATTTATCTCACCATTAGTTCAATGAATGGATTCAGATCAATGTTGTGTTTTTGCTCCATGTTGTTAGTGAGTTACTTACTTACTTTTGCACACAACACTCTCTAGCATTGGTTCTCAACCCCCCAAAAGAATCATATCTGAACTGAGGACCCCCCAAAATAATCATATCTGAACTGGGGACCCCCCAAAATAATCATATCTGAACTGGGGACCCCCCACCCTGACAAGCACTTGGAAATGTAGGAGGTGAGGCATTACATTTAGTTTGACTCTGTTCCACAGATAAATATTGTGAAAATAGCAGATCTACAAGCTTGTAGAACCGGCTATTTTCATAATTTTTGTCTCTTTCTTATATTATTTGACAATTTGGCCAATATTTGACCAGTTATTTTTTCTTGGTATTAAAAAGGTCTAAAAGTCCTTAAATTGTCACTTTACTGTCATCTGGGGACCCCTGACCCACAGGTTGAGAACCTAGTGTAGCTGATGATGATGCAACCATCAGTGTGGTTGTGTGATCTAGAGGCTCCATCCGCAGAGAGGCCACCTGGTCTGTGTCATCACATCAGATCTGGATCCCATAGCCCGGGATGCAACCGCTATCATTGGCTGCCTGTCATTGGTTGGTTGGTTGTCAGGCAACCGCTGACCGTGTTACGCCCAGCCAGGCAGGTCTATTCATAAGAAGAATGTAGAATTTAAATGATGAACATGATTGTAAACAATATGGAAGAAGAACACTTTGATCTTATCAACTATGTGTTAATATAATATATTTAGAGATGGTAGCATTAATTTGTCCCAATTAGTAATGGACAGTCAGCAACTATAACCATTTTGTTTAGTCAAGTGATGTTTATTTATAAAGCACGTTTAAAAACAACAGCAGTTGAACCAAAGTGCTTTCCAAAAAGTCATATAGAGCACAGTAGACCAGGGGGTCCCAACCTGTTTAGGCCGTGACCCCCCAAATAATCATATTTGAACTGAGGACCCCCCCAAATTATCATATTTGAACTGAGGACCCCCCAAATAATCATATTTGAACTGAGGACCCCCCCAAATTATCATATTTGAACTGAGGACCCCCCAAATTATCATATTTGAACTGAGGACCCCCCCAAATTATCATATTTGAACTGTGGATCCCCCACCCTGACAAGCACTTGGAATTGTAGGCATCACATTTTGTTCGACTCGGTTCCACAGATGAATATTGTGAAAATAGCCGATCTACAAGCTTGTAGATCGTCTATTTATTTATTTTTTTGCCTCTTTCTTATGTAATATTTGACAATTTGGCCAATGTTTGACAATTCTTATAGTATAGTTGGTTACTTTTACATAGTAATGGTGTTATTATTCGTTTATTTATTCTTTTCATTTTAGAGGTATAGAAAATTCCTTACATTGTCACTTTATAAATGCGCAGATACCCTGTATACACTTACTGTATACTGTATGTTGGTTTGTTTACTGTTGAGTGAACAATGTTGCACATTAAGCTAAATATCTGGGGACACCCTGGGTCCCGACCCCCAGTTTGGGAACCACTGCAGTAGAATGTAGTCTGGCAAAAAAAAGGAAATAATAAAGCATATAACGTAAACAGAAAAACTCAGAAAACAACAACAGGCTACAACTCCTGACCCTAAGAAACTGCTGTATAAAAAACACATTTCTTTTTTTCAATTCAATTTTCTTGTCAAAGGGATAACATTGTTATCTAATCAAAATAGAAAGTGTCCCCCCTCCAATATAATCCATATAGTCAGCAGGTCTGCCTAAAGTTTCATCCCTGTCCAAATGTGTTCCCCCTCAATACAATGCATGATAGATAGATAGATAGATAGATAGATAGATAGATAGATAGATAGATAATCAGTAAAAAACACAACAGTGCTTTTGAATAATGTGTTTATTGACAGAATGCATATAGGAGCATTATGCGACCCAATAAACACTCATCTCTTTAATGTAATGTACCAGTAGCAGTGTTACATATAGAAGAATGTAATGGCACCAGTGTTACATAGCATAATGTAATGGTACTAGTAGCAGTGTTACATATAGCAGACTGTAATGGTACCAGTAGCAGTGTTTACATAGGATAAAGCAGAAAACCACTGAACACGTTCTGGTTGTTTGAGTTATCCCAGAGCACGTGCCCACTAGGTAAACGCATGTAAACTACGTCTCCCACCTCCAGCTCTACCATCATTCCATTAGATAAGTATTCCCGACCCGCACTATTGTATGCATTGTTATGAAGGACTTGCTGTTCATTTTTAAACATCTTGATTTGCACAGCCGCTGATGATGTAATGTGAGATGCAGTAAATCTGAAGTGATAGACCCCTTTCGCCGGTGCTGTGAAGATACCTGCGAGAGCACACACACACGCACACGCACACGCACACGCACGCGCACACAACTGTGTGAGAAAAAACATACTACCATATCATAGAAAAGACAGTCAACCAAAATGTCACGTTTCGATCATAGCACTTTTTAAATGTTAATTAAAACCATGACATTAGCCACTATAGACCTGAGTTGGCTCTGTACTTGGACCTATGTTATCCGTCTACAACACCAAATATCTTTGCTGTTATAGATCTGTTATTTTGGGATAATGTTCCCCCCAGAATATGGATGCTTGGGTTAGTGGTTAAAGTTCATCCCATCCTGCCTATACTGATTTAAAGACGGGGTGCCGTGATTTTCAGTGATCCCCCCGCCCCCCCCCCCAAAACATAACTATCAGGTATTATGGTTATACTAGGAGGAAGATTTTTTTCAAATAACTGTACAGAAATTGTTAAAATTATGTTTTTATGTGGACACGCCTCCAGTTCATTAAGTATACCTGGTTCTCACCTTAGCACCTCCTCCACCACCTTAGCACCACCCACCTGTCCTAGTCCCTCCTCCTCCTCATGCCCACACCTGTTGTGTTATGCTAATGAGGGGGAGGGTATGTTTTTACTATGTCACTAAAGCACTGTTTCTCTATTGGCACATTTGACCCTCAAGGTTTCAGCCTCTAGGTAGAAACTCAAAATAGTCAGAGAAGACATAAAACACCATAAAACACCACCAGGGGTCTTAATGAAGTTCTATCAACCTCATAGACACATGAAAAACAGAAAAAGTGCAAAACCATGGCACCACCTCTTTAAATGGGAACCACAGTTGAAGATGTATTTAGATGTATTTCAAATTCTGATATCCTGTAGATTATGTAATTGATTCTATAAAGTCGCTGACATGCAACTTAATCACCACCTACCTGTGATTGGATTGTATGTGTTGCCGATGTTGGTGAGGACTCTCTTGTAAACCAGAGTGGTGTCAACATTAAATGGTCCGACATCCTGACTTGAGTCACTCAAACCAGCAGAGAAGGCCACCTTCGGTTTGTCTGTCAACACAGCAGCATTTAGATGACCCATTCTTTCCGGGAACGCATCTGTGTCATTTTAAGATTTCTTTGGCTATTCAAGAATAGCAGATCTACAAGCTTGTAGATCTGCTATTTTTGAAAAATCGTGAAAATGTGTGCAAATCTTTGAATATATAGCCTACAAAATACATTCAAATCTTTGCTTCTAGGGGTCCCTGGAACAACATATTTTGAGATGAGGGGGTCTGTGGACCATTTGGGGGTCCTTGACATTTCTCAACAGTTTGAGAACCACTGATATTATAGCAACATACGTTTTTTTCTTATTATTTTTAGGTTAGGATTTAGAAGACTAGAAGCAAAGATTTGAGTTAAAAATGTTCGCTTAAAAAAAACCTACATTCAAAGATTAAATTTTTTTTATGATATATAAAAAAATATCTAGATCTAAAAGCTTGTACGAGTGTGCAGATCTGTTATTTTTGAATAGCCCAAGTATAAGGTAATGGTTAAAGTGGTTAAAATCTAAAATGAGAGATGCTTTCGCGGTCTTAATGGGTTAAAGGGATAGTGCACCCAAAATATTACTTATTTTCAATCAATTACACACCCCATGAAGCATTGAATTCATGGAGATTTTTTTTGTTTTTATCGCATTCCTAAACCAATAATTCGATGACCGGCGGTCTCTCCAGTAGGTGACTCAATGAGTCTCCTTGTGTCTCCTACCGGATACATTAGCATCTTTATTATTATTATCATCAAATTATTGGCTTAGGAATGCAACAAAAACAAAAGAAATCTCCATGAATTCAATGCTTCATGGGGTGTGTAATTGATAGGAGACTAGAAAAAGTGCTCCTCGGAGCACAGGTCTCCGCCAGGTCAGGTACGTTATTGTAGCCTCCTGGTGGCGCTATAATAAGTCAATGTGTAAAGGGTGCCATTTATTCTTTGGTCTTTCACGGCAATCAGACACTGCATTCATGATTTGAGGCATTTTGTTCCAAAAATGTGTTTTGCTAAATTAGACCTGCTGGTGGCGCTATAACATGTTGGATAATGTTTGGATAAAATCTGTAGGAGTAATGTCAATTTGTCAATTTTGCACAAATGGGCCTCCCGGTGGCGCTATAACAGGCCCATGTGAAACATTTGGGGCAGAGGTTCTGAATTGGCATCCTGGGAGTGTGTGTGCACAGTTTCGCAGCGACCGGGCCAACGGTGCCGGAGATTAGCTGCTAAGTAACGGACAGATGGTCACACACACGGACGGACGGACAGGGGGTAAAACATACTCTCTCGCCATGCCTTTCGGCCTGGCGGAGACAATACGTTTTTTGGGGGTGAACTACTCTTAAAATGAGCCATTTTTCAACACTGTCTTCTCCTCCTCAAATTACCTTCACTTTCTTGCACCTTGTTCTCAACGACACCCAGTCTGGTCTGAAGGACCTCCGTCTTGCTTTCAATGCCGTTCAATTTGGCTGCCATTTCTGAAAGATATCACAGAGAAACGTATTATGTTAAACTATGACACATTGAAACAACTACCTACAACTTCAAGCTCCATTTTTAGATCTCGTTTGATGCTCAAAAAGCATGGAGACGCTTGACCAGTGGTGTAAAGTACATGTACTTAAGTACAATTTTGAGGTATTTTTTACTTAACTGGAGCATTTCCAATTTTCAGTACTTTTATTTTTACTCCACTACATCTCATAGGCAAATATTGTACTTTTACTCCACTACAATTATTTGAAAACTTACTAACTAGTTACTTTGTAGGTTTTGATTATTATTACAAAACATGCATCAAACACTTCAGCCCTATGTACATGTCGGCCATTTGAAAATAGCCGATCTACAAGCTCATCGCGACGCATTGTGAGCTTGTAGATCTGCTATTTTCACATGATTTCTATTTGAAAACTTGTGAAATGGGACATTCTGCATAATGAGTACTTTCTACATTTGATACTTTAAGTACATCTTGATACCAACACTTTTGTACTTTTACTCAAGTAAACTTTGAATTCCTGACTTATACAGTACTTGTAACAGACTACTTCTACATTGCAGTATTGATACTTTTACTTAAGTAAAACATGCAAGTACTTTTTTCCCCCCACCACCGGAGAGACGCGTGATCCATCCTAACCTGCATTTTCTTTTGCCATTCCCTCCACGGCACTCTTGGTGGCACTCAGCTCGGCCTGAAGGTGGGTCACGGTGGCCTCCAGGAGAAGCACCTTGTCTCTCTGCTCCTTGGCCTCCCCCTCGCTGGCTGTCACCCTGGATTCCATGCAGCTCATCTTCTCTCTGGTCTCCGCTCTCATCTCTACCATCGTGTCCCTCAGAGTGTTCAGCTCAACGTAGATGTCAGGTCGTAAGAGAGCACCTGGAGAGTGGTGGAAAACATTTTTTTTTAAATCTAAGTAAAAGTATCAATACCACAATATAAAAGTTCTCTGTTACAAGTAAAAGGCCTGTGTTCAAAATGTTACTTGAGTAAAAGTACCAAAGTATTGGCATCAAAATATAATTAAAGTACCAAAAGTAAAAGTTCAAAAAATGTTTGAAAATAGCAGATCTACAAGCTCACGACGCGTTGTGAGCTTGTAGATCGGCTATTTTCAAATAGCCTATGTATAGAATAGGGCTAAAGTGTTTAATGTATGTTTTATAATATAATGGATATAATGATTTATCTGCAAAGTAACTAGTAACTAAAGTTTTCAAATAGTTGTAGTGGAGTAAAAGTACAATATTTGCCTCTGAGATGTAGTGGAGATGTAGTAGAATACAAGTATTGAAAATGGGAAATACTCCAATAAATAAAGTCAAAATTCCTCAAAAGTGTACTTAAGTACAGTACTTGAGTAAATGTACTTAGTTACTTTAGCCTACCTGGTTCCAGACGGCTCTCTCTCTCCTCGACCCGACCATCACTCTCCCCGGCCTGAGCCTCAGACAGGCAGAACAGCAGAACCAGCACAGCCCAGCCCCAGCAGCCCTTCATTCTGAAACAGAGTGACTGTGAGATATTGTGCAAATTCACGTCCTTTATGTACTCACAAACCTGACTAAACAAACGGCGGACACGTCATTGTGCCCAGTGGAAAGTTAATGTGCAAGCTGGACACTAAATAAAGTCTGAGAGTTCCAACACGTGGTGGTGTGATAAGATATTGGTTCTGAAAACAGTATATTTCATGTAATATCAGCTGCTTTTTTTTTTGGTGTGGTGTTTGGTGGTGGGCCAAAACGTCCGTCATATGAGCTGCTGCTGATGATGAAAGACTATAATAAACAAGATCCTAAATCAGTGGTTCTCAGCCAGTGGTCCTTGAGGAGGTTCCAGGGGGTCCCCAGCCAAATTAATAGTTTGTAACTAAATTGACCCTTATGTGTCTGTAACTCTGAGAGTGTACAAATGGGTCCATTTGGTTCCATTTGTACACTCTCAGAGTTAAATTAACACTGTGATTATGATACTACAGTGTAGATTAGGACGCCCAAGAAATCTAAATGTTTGAATCCCTGGCATATCTTTTCAAATGGGGGTCCGTGGGCTAATATGTGTCAATTTGGGGGTCCTTTGACGCGAAAAGGGTTGAAAACCACTGTCCAAAATGGATGAAAGTGAGTGCTGGTATTCCTTTCTAAGAAACTTTTTCTGCCTGAACCGTGCACCTGATACACACGTACTGTGAACTACTCGTCTGGTGAGTACTTGCCTCTCTCTGTCACAGTCTCAGACTGTGCCTGTCTAGGTGTTGTATTTCTATGCTGTGTTCTAGTTGCTCTGGTTCTATGTTGTCTTCTCCAGCTGTATCTCATGTGTAATCAGCCCTCGTGTGTATATTAGTCTTGTTCCCCAGACGGTGCTTGTTGGCTCATTGTTTGTGTCACCTGTATGTTTGACTGTAATAAAATCCCAATCTTGGGTTTCTGCATTTGGGTCCTCACCACACCACCAGACCGTGACACTCTCTCTTTCAAGCATAATTAAGAGAACAATAGCAATTAAATAGCGACAGATATAGAAACATATTATCCCTTGTGCATAATATGTGACACTAGTCAACTAGATAGGCCAAATTGTCAAATCATATAAGAAAGAGGCAAAAAATTGTGGAAATATCTGATCTACAAGCTCACAACGCCTCACAACGCGAGACGTTGTGAGCTTGTAGATCGGCTAGTTTCACAATATTTATCTGTTAGTCCATGGGCCCAGGCCAGAATTTTCACTAATCAGGGACACTCAAGGTGGCAAATTCTAGTTTGGTATTTTGAAAAGGTCTATATCCCTAGATAACATTTCAACATGATAGCCCTTCCCAAGTAGTAGCTTAGTCCCAGTTATCAGCCTTCAATGACACCAACCATAGATACAAAGAATGAAAAAATCGTCTAACCTATTTTGAATAGAACATGTCATACAGAGGGGGAAAAAACATCATTCAATCTCTTTCTTTCACTTATTTAACCACATGAACCCTAGCATGCCTATTCTGGAGAAAATGTTGTGTATCGGGCCACGTGCTATAGAATATGGACTAAAATTACTTTATTAATCCATTATAAACCCTGTTAAAGTGTTTCATGACATCAGGAGACCAAAATACACTAAAAAAAGTTGCTATTTGGGGGATTTCAGCTGTGGTTGTCTGTTTTATCCGATCTTTGTGAATAAAATGATAGAGACAGCTTTGGTAACATTTCTAAGTATCCTGTCTATTGTTATAGGTGTGAATCTAAAACACCACACCGGCCGAGCTCTTTGTTCCCACAGAATATTATGCAAGAGTGCCTGTTGACATTAAGACAGCTGCTCTCTCAACCAGCAGACTGACAAGAATTAAGTTAATACATACAGGATTCATTATAAAATGTTTACTAGTCTTTTCTAAATTCACAGATAGATATAAGCTTTAGTAAAATATAGTTGAAGACCTTTAGTGGGATAATAGGATCATTCTGTGTTTAAGTCCGTGATTAATGGCAATATTATTGAGAAAAGGGTTTCTGACGTTCCCTCCAGAGGGGAGGGAGGGGCTGAGTTCTCCAAGACAGGGGAACGGTGGGGGAACCCAGGAGGAGAGTGCGTTTCTTTTAAATAACCTTAATCATGTAGATCATTCATACAACGTCGGACATGTTAATGTTCAGCCTTATGATAGTCTTTCCCAAGTGGTAGCTTAGTCACAGTTATCAGTGAAGAAAGCTTGCCACTTTTTTTGAACAGAACAGGTTCTTGGGAGCTCAGTTCCCCTAGGCCGGAGCGTAACACTGGCGGAGACAATAACCTTTTCAATGCAAACCGATCCATGTGAATCCAACAATAGAAAAGGAAATGTTATCCGATCTTTGTGAATAAAATGATAGAGACAGCTTTGGTAACATTGTGGGAATAATATGTTGACCTAATAAGTTTTACAAGCTGACATTGTTCTTCCTCTTGTTTATGACCAAAGCTTTCTGGGACACAGCCTATTCTAGTTTCGTATTTTGAATAGGTCTATGTGACGAGGTCGAAACGGAGGGTTTCTTAATTTTTCCAATTTCTTTTATTGATGCTTAATGTATGAATATTTCCCACTTAACCCCCATCATCTTAACTATTTTCTGTACAATGTTTTGCACTGCATGTTATATGTTCAATGATTGTCTTGTGTTTTGACCTGAATCACATCCCACTGCCCCTGATGAATGAACAATTGCAGCCGCGTAATGACCGAGCCCGAAGAGCAACCAGTGAGAGCGGAGCTGGGCGGAGCCTCCGTGCTATAAGAGTGAGCGCGGGCTCATTTGGGGAGAGACAGGGGAAGAGAGAACACACACAGAGGAGGTGTGCAGGGGCCAGGTGTGAATGAACCACCGGAGCCAGTCGTGTATGAGCCAGTCAGGTGAAGGAAGGAGCCACCGGAGCTAGAGTGTGTATACTGTAGGAACAGCAGAAGGCTTGTGCGAGCCAATTGTGACGGATCCACTGGAGCAGCACAGCTGAGAGACGCCCCTACCCCCCCCCCTCTCTCCTTCTCCTTTTGTACATATTTCTCACTCTTCATACCAGTAACCTGTAAACTGATTGTATGACATTCTATAGTAGTTGTGTATATCTGTCTGTCTCTTATGTCATCATGATTTGTGTGCATGGGGAACTCATTTGAAACAAGCTCAGTGCTTTTATGAGTCTTCCAGTTTAGTAGACCTTGTATTGTGAATTTGTACTTCCATGTACTGTTGTTCTCATGTCTTACTAAATAAAGTACATCAATCAATCAATCAGAGCCCAAGAGAGAGCAGAGTGACACTAGGGAGAAGGACAGCAGCAGGAGAGGTTGGGTACAGAGACACGGAGCAGAGTGAATGAATACGTGAGCGTAGACACACCAGCCACCTGGGAGTTTGGAAGTCGAGGTGTGCCTACCTACGAGGAAAAGGAGTGAGGAAGCAATCGGACCGAAGGGGAGAAAGAGAGCGAGACTAGACCATAAAAGAGATGACCATATGAGACGAGTGAGACCAGACCATAAAAGGAGCGCTGAGACGGAAAAGTGGCGATAAACGTTGCAGGCGCAACTAACTCAGCGCCAGGTGTCAAAACCTGGCTGGCGAGTGAGTATTCGAACAACGCAACGTTTTTATCCTTGTACAACCACTGACTGAAAGCGATGCTGTATGGTGTAAATGCACAGTAAACTGGTCCAAGTTTCCATTACTTTCAGGCGGAGAGAAGAAGAAGAAAAGAAGACAAAGACGACTGGCCTAAAATCCTCTTCCCTTACCCCCATATATGGACATGCAGAGTTTCCCCTGAACCAAACCCGTGTTGAGTATCCAAAAGCACTTTATTGGCACCGCACTTTACTTTTGAAGTAGTTGTTGCATAGAACCCCTGGTGACCCAGCCTGCACATTTTGCACAACTTTATAATTCATTTTATAGTTGTTGTGTAGATTGTTGTTTTGTGTTTAGATAGGTTTTATTAGTATAGTTGTTTATTTTTGATTGTTTTTATGGCGCAGATGCCACCTGTTTAGGGCTAATAAATGATTTACTTACCTTTGATCCATTGTATCCGTGTCCAGTTCCTCAAGGGATTTCTAAGTGTGTATTCTCAAAAACCAAAGTATTGAACTTACCAGTAACTCGAACCTGTGAAGCCTGTGAAAGAAGTAAAGTGTATTCAAAAAGGGGACTTTCCCTCTATAACAAAAGTGGCGTAGTCGACAAACAACCAAATTCAGATTGGACTCACAATAATTACGCACCCAGCACTTGATTGTGTATTTATATTTTATTGTTGTGAGTTTGATTCGAATTATTTATTAAAGAGAAGAGTGCAATAGCGCAAGCTTGCAATAGCGCAAGCTAATTGCAAGTCAAATGTGATACAATTACGGCCTTGTTCACATCTATATCCCTAGATGATATTTGATCATGATAGTCTTTCCCAAGTGGTAGCTTAGTCACAGTTATCAGTGAAGAAAGCTTGCCACTTTTTTTGAACAGAACAGGTTCTTGGGAGCTGGGAAGGGCGGTCTTCCACACCATTATGTTGCGTCTCAGTTCCCCTAGGCCGGAGCGTAACACTGGCGGAGACAATAACCTTTTCAATGCAAACCGATCCATGTGAATCCAACAATAGAAAAGGAAATGTTATCCGATCTTTGTGAATAAAATGATAGAGACAGCTTTGGTAACGTTGTGGGAATAACATGTTGACCTAATAAGTTTTACAAGCTGACATTGTTCTTCCTCTTGTTTATGACCAAAGCTTTCTGGGACACAGCCTGTTATTGGTATCTTAAGTATATTGTGAGATTTTCTTTAATCGTTTTATTTAGCAGGGCTTGTTGTTAGTTTAATGGAAGGGAAGAGCTGTCTTATCAGTGTCTGCGAGAGAAATAAGCAACCAGCTCTATGAAAACTATTCCTAAAGAAGCGACTATTATTATAGGCCAAAGGAGCACTTTAAACCCATACACATAGGCTTTTGAAAATAGCAGATCTTCAAGCTCACAACAATGCGTTGTGAGCTTGAAGATCTCTTATTTTAAAACACATATATATATATATATATATATATATTGAAAAAAGTGACAAATGTTTAAGATTTTTTAAACATTTTGAACAACACAAATCTAATACATATTAATTTCCTTAACATGAACATCTTTGAGAACCACTGATTATTTTTTTCTTTATAGGAAGCAAGAACAAATAAGCAACTACACTTTAGAAACAAGCCCAAAAATATGCAATCCACAACTATCAATGTTTACGTGTGTGTGTGTGTGTGTGTGTGTGTGTGTGTGTGTGTGTGTGTGTGTGTGTGTGTGTGTGTGTGTGTGTGTGTGTGTGTGTGTGTGTGTGTGTGTGCGCGTGCGTGCGTGCGTGTGTGTGTGGATGTTTAACTAGCATGGGGTCAACCATGCTGAAGTCGAGGAGATGATGAGGTCGACATGTCTCTATGGTCTGAGGACAGAGAAGTAGGGAGAGTTCAGCTTCAGCCCAGCATTTAGTCCATGGCCAGAATTTTCACTAATCAGGGACACTCAAGGTTGCAAATTCTAGTTTGGTATTTTGAAAAGGTCTATATCCCTAGATAATATTTCAACATGATAGCCCCAAGTAGTAGCTTAGTCCCAGTTATCAGCCTTAAAAAATCGTCTAACCTTTTTTGAATAGAACATGTCATACAGAGGGGAAAAAAACATTATTCAATCTCTTTCTTTCACTTATGAACCTTAACCATTCATTTTCTCTCTTTCATTCACTTCAATAATAATAATAATAATAGCTTGAATTTATATAGCGCCTTTCATAAACCCAAGGACGCTTCATCAAAAACAATGAACAACTAACAGACAAGCAAACAAAACAACACACAACTATAAGCCATAAGCCTGAGAGAAGTGTCTTTTCAAGGCAGCCTTTAAAGAGTCCATGCAGTGTTGGAGCATGGCGAATTCCTATTGGGAGAGAGTTCCACAGGGTGGGGGCTGCCACACTGAAGGCTCTGTCCCCGAAGGTTCACTTGTTTGCCTTGGGGACAGAGAGGAGGTCCAAGTCTGTGGACCGCAGGGTCTGTGACAGAGTCGGGTCTATAGGCCAGGCACAGGACTACTGTGCAGATAATGTGGGGAGATAATGGCAAAAAAATGAATGTCCTAAAAAAGTATTAAAGCTACTCATTTGAAAAGGCTATCATGTTTCTTATATGGACCCTACAAACAAAATGGTGCCAAAGAGATTTTGCCACCTTACGTGTCCCTGACTTCTGGTCTGGCCCATGGACTATGTGGAACAAACTAAATGTAAAGCCTCAACGCCTACATTCCAAGTGCTGTGTCAGGGTGGTATAGTGTCAATAGCAATCTAAAACAAATACATGAAAATAATACGCTTTTAGGTTTAATATACTGGAGAAGCAAACTTACTTAGTGAAAATGTATTGAAACTAATGGAGAATGGCTCCTCAAGCAAATGTTTTCACCTGGTGTATGACTAATGATAGTTTTGTTTATTTATATGGAATATATTAAATTAGATTGGAGCCCATCACATGTGTACTGAATATAATATAATCCCGTAAACAATAGTGTAGGGCAGGCAGGCCCTAGGGAGAGAGAGAGAGAGAGTGATTATGGGGGGGGGGGGGTGATTATAACAGTGGTTGGGGGCAATTGTAACACTGTAAAAAATAAGTTAAATTAACACACTATATCTCAAATAAAAGCACATCACTAAGTAATATGTATTTTTTATAATTTAATATTTTTACTTAAGAATTTTTTATATCAATAATTACAATACTTTTTTATTTGTATTCGAATTATTTTATTTTTCAAATGGAGCCTGTCTATTTTTTATTCAAATGTATTTTTACTTTGAAACATAAAAGTATGTAATCCCAGACAACAAATCTGCTTGCATTGAAAACACACTGTTCCAATTGACCCAGTCACTGTGTTACAATAATTGTAACACATTTAATCAATTATTGATTAAATCAACCATGATTAAATCACATATTCTAGCTAGAAACACCTATTCTACTCGCATATATAGGCTGCTGTCTGACGTTCATTTGTGAGCAATAAACATAGAGATACAATTCATCTAAGTTTAAATCAGCTGACATCTTATCTTTAGACTGCAGAAGGAAAATACTGTACATTAAAAAATGTAGGTTTACACCTCAAAATCTGTTTTTGTTGAAAACTTCTGCTGAGATGAAATGATCATTCTATCCTTCCATAGGCAGAGAGAGGACCCTGAGCATGTGCACAAGAAGTCTCACCCCTCTAGCTTATTTCCAATTAGAATGATTGAGTGTGTTACGTTTGTCCTGTTACTTTAGACCTCAGTCTCCCCTAACTTGATTATTTCTTGCTATAGCGTTACTGACTGCATAGTGTGGTGGCCTAAAAGTCATTAAAATGGGTGTGAGTGGTATTTCTTTGACAAAATAGGATGATTACTATCAGAATATAGAGTGTTTGTTCAGTAACAGGCCTCTCCCTGTCTCTCCTGCTCTTCAGTAAACAGAAAATGCATTTTCAGTCGAGGATACCAATCTTATCCAATCAGGAGAGAGAAGCCATACAGGATAAGTAAGTGAAATAGGAAGAGCATGAAATTGACGACCCCACTCCACCTTAAAATAAAACATATCATCATACCACCTTTAATACTACACAGACTCATTAGTGCTCGTTTATTTTTATACTATACTAATGACGATGACAATTTCTCAATATGGAACCAAATGGACCCGTAGGTCCATTTGGTTCTAATTCTACTGTCTCAGAGTACAGTTTCGGAGTTAAGTATTTTTACAATGTAGATTGGAGTCCCAGAAACACAAAAAAAATGGGTCTCTATGGATTAACGCATTATATTGTAGAAACTAGAGCCCTATAGTGCGTCATCTCGTTTTTAATATTGTATTAACTGAGTGAACACTGGATTTATTCATTTTGTCCACACGAGGGCGACAAAGGCCGTTGAATACAAACAGATCAATGGAGATTTTTTTTGTTAAAAGGTTAAAGCACTATATTCTGATAGTAATCATTACTACAGAGTGTTTGTTCGGTCACAGAGGTCTCTCCAGCTCTTTAGTAAACACAACATAAATACATTTTCATGTATAGGTGACACAATTTAAGCCAATCAGGAGAGAGCACTGAAAAATAAAGAACTGGAGAGACACAGAGACTCCTTTTACTGAACAAACACTCTATAGCAATGATTATGTAGTATATTTCCATATCACAATATAGAGCTATATATTTAACACTTATTTTAACCAAAGTAAATCACTTCAGCCAGAAGAACAACAACATTCCACCAACTCAAGATTCACACTGCAGAATGTGAACTTGTGAAGCCAGTTGCCTAACAGTCTGGTATCTGGGCCTTGTCTGTGGACAACCAGAGCTGAGATATTGGCACTTATAGATATTACATGATATGTTACTTACAGATTCACATACTTAATAAGGACAGTAAGAGTTTTAAAACGTGATGTAAAGTGTCATGAATGAAGGACTGACTGATTGATTGAATTGATTGAATATTTTATTAGACAGAAATGTAAAAACAGCACAGAGTACAGTCAAACACTTTGTCTAAAAGGATAACACCAAACAAGTCCTTGCGGTCTTGTTTCCATTGGGGTCCTGCTGTAGGTATTCAATTCATCAACATGTAAGAAATAGCACCAAACATTCAATATCATCATCACAAATATAAAACACTATATGTACAGAGTAGGGAAAAAGGGGGGGGGGGGGGGGGGTAAAGAAAGGGGGGGGGGGGTCACCAGGGATCATCGCCATGTTGGCTTGTGGTGGACATTTTTGACAGAATGTTTTTTTTTGCCATGGACATACAGATGAGCTGACAATAATATTACCACAAACACATAAAGAACTATAGCCTTAAATTACCTTTACAGGTCTGTAACTCTGAGAGTGTACAAATGGAACCAAATGGACCTTTACAGGTCTGTAACTCTGAGAGTGTACAAATGGAACCAAATGGACCTTTACAGGTCTGTAACTCTCAGAGTTATGGGGTCGTTGAAAATAAAAAGTTAGAGAACCAGTGTCATACGTATTCTGAAGAAAACCCAGAGACTGACGCTCACTAATTGGGTCTTATGATCAAAATAAGAACATTATAGTGTTATGTAAAAAACAAAAAACTTGCCACGGACAAGACTGGTCTCCTCTCTGTAAAGGAGAAGTGATAACTACCCCTCCCCCCCCCCCGGCCTCATGAAAGGTGAATTTTCAGGACTGTCATGTTCAAAGTGCTGTTCCATTCCTCTCATACCATGTGGAGCTCTTTACAGCCTCTCACCCTCATGTCACTTTACATAAATCAGTGAGGGTGCAGCCTCAGGGTTCCAGGGCTTCAGGAAGCAGTGGTGGGAAAAAGTACTCACATGATGTTACTGCAATATACTAGATAGAAAATACTCTGTTACGAGTAAAAGTCCGGAATTCAAAATTTACTTGAGTAAAAGTACAAAAGTATTGGTATCAAAATATACTTAAAATACCAGAAGTATAAGTACTAAAATGTTTGAAAATAGCAGATCTACAAGCTCACAACGCGTCGCGATGCGACACGTTGTGAGCTTGTAGATCTGCTATTTCAAATAGCATAGGTAAGGTACAGTATACAATAGGGATAAAGTGGTTAATGTATGTTTTATAATGTGAAAAAGGGGGTCCCTGCTTCATCTCTATCTATCAGCTAAGGGGGTCCCTGCTTCATCTCTATCTATCAGCTAAGGGGGTCCCTGCTTCATCTCTATCTATCAGCTAAGGGGGTCCCTGCTTCATCTCTGTCTATCAGCTATGGGGGTCCCTGCTTCATCTCTGTCTATCAGCTAAGGGGGTCCCTGCTTCATCTCTGTCTATCAGCTAAGGGGGTCCCTGCTTCATCTCTCTCAGCTAAGGGGGTCCCTGCTTCATCTCTGTCTATCAGCTAAGGGGGTCTCTGCTTCATCTCTCTCAGCTAAGGGGGTCCCTGCTTCATCTCTGTCTCAGCTAAGGGGGTCCCTGGTAAAACATTGAAGACCCCTCTCTGCCCCTTATATGTAATATATAGGAGTGTGAATGACGCTCACACTGCAGCCAATCACAGCGGAGCAGTCCTTCCGGGCTATGGGATCAGAGCCATCCTGGGGGCATCATCATCATCATCAGTGTGTGTGAGCTGCCGGTTAGAAGTGTAACAAACCTTCATTAAACTCCTCTTCTCTGCTGGGAAACCCTCTGATTAACAAGGTATGAGTTCATTACATCACATCTGTGTCTAATCAGTGTGCTATCCCTCCATAGACATGTAGTAATGTGCTTTAACGCAGTGTGTAGATCATAATGTAGAGGAAGCGTGTGTCAGTCCATATGTTGAGAAACGTTAAAGCCTTCATGATGTACAGAACAGCACGTATGACGGTGTCGCTCGCCCCCCAAAAAGAGCAGATCTACAAGCTCACAGCGCGTCATGTAGTGACGCGCTGTGAGCGTGTAGATCGCGTCATACGGATATGATGCCGGTAATGTGTCAGTAGTGTGGTAGTGGCTACAATGTTTCCTCTAGTTGTGAACAGCATGTTACTACAGTACAGTGTAGGAGCACGTGGTCAGCCTATAGCCATACAGTAACATATGGACAGCAGATACATTGTAACCATGATGTTGCCACATGGCACATGGGAACATATTATATTATACCATGCTCACTGCATTATGAAGGAATGGATACACACTGATTGATTGATTGATTGATTGATTGATTGATTGATTGATTGATTGATTGATTGATTGAACTTTATTAACAAGTTGCAAAGATTACAGCAAGTACAGCAAGCAATGGCTATGTATAGGCAATAGGGTGTGTGTGTGTGTGTGTGTGTGTGTGTGTGTGTGTGTGTGTGTGTGTGTGTGTGCGCGTGCGTGCGTGCGTGCGTGCGCGCGCGTGCGTGTTGGAAGAGAAAGTCATCAATCCTACAATTATACTGTTACCATTATAATTGTGGTTAAAAAAAAGTTTCATTAGTCTAAAACGCTGACATAAAAAGTAATAATGGCTTCCATAAACTAAGTGTCTGATTGCTGTTGTTCTCTTAAAACTGTGTGTAAATCACAACTGTTGTAATATGTAATATGTAATAGTCCCATGAAAGAAACAGAAGGGTCAAAAGCTCTCACTGGCTCCCTCCTGTGGAGATGGAGAGACTGCCACATGCGCACAGCTACCATAATAGTCAAGTAAAGTAAAGCTACACACAGCAGTGTACTTAAGTACAATACTTGAATACATCATGTACTTACTTAGTTACTTTCCAGCTCTGCTAAGAAGTAAGTACTGTGATCTGATGTTAAGTGTAGGTTTGGGATCCGGAACCGGAGTTAACCGGATCCAACATCGAGAACCAGAATGGGTTCTATCATCACATTTGGAACGTTTTTTATCAATACCAGTGGTTCTCAAAACCTTTTAATTTTAAGGACCATCATAACTCTGAGAGTGTACAAATGTGTACAGGTCCATTTGGTTCCATTTTTACACTCTCAGAGTTACAGACCTGTAAGGGTCCATTTGGTTCCATGTGTACACTCTCAGAGTCACAGAGCTGTAAGGGTCCATTTGGTTCAATTTGTACACTCTCAGAGTTACAGACCTGTAAGGGTCCATTTGGTTCTATCGTTTAAATCCTAAAGGATTCCAGGTATGTACCTCAGCAATCCATCTCCCTGGGGTGCCTTGTAAAGAGGACAGAATGATACTGAAAATAAGACACTCCGACCTACTTCCTTACTTCTCATAATGCGTGCGGTCACTCCGGTCAGTACAGTAGACTCTATTGAATGAACTGAAGGGTCAGTAGATTCTATTGAATGGACTGAACGGTCAGTAGACTCTATTGAATGAACTGGACGGTCAGTAGACTCTATTGAATGAACTGAACGGTCAGTAGACTCTATTGAATGGACTGGACGGTCAGTAGACTCTATTGAATGAACTGAACGGTCAGTAGACTGTATTGAATGAACTGAACGGTCAGTAGACTCTATTGAATGAACTGAACGGTCAGTAGATTCTATTGAATGGACTGAACGGTCAGTAGACTCTATTGAATGGACTGAACGGTCAGTAGACTCTATTGAATGAACTGAACGGTCAGTAGATTCTATTGAATGGACTGAACGGTCAGTAGACTCTATTGAATGAACTGAACGGTCAGTAGACTCTATTGAATGAACTGAACGGTCAGTAGACTCTATTGAATGGACTGAACGGTCAGTAGACTCTATTGAATGGACTGAACGGTCAGTAGACTCTATTGAATGGACTGAACGGTCAGTAGACTCTATTGAATGAACTGAACGGTCAGTAGACTCTATTGAATGAACTGGACGGTCAGTAGACTCTATTGAATGAACTGGACGGTCAGTAGACTCTATTGAATGGACTGAACGGTCAGTAGACTCTATTGAATGAACTGGACGGTCAGTAGACTCTATTGAATGAACTGGACGGTCAGTAGACTCTATTGAATGGACTGAACGGTCAGTAGACTCTATTGAATGAACTGAACGGTCAGTAGACTCTATTGAATGAACTGGACGGTCAGTAGAGTCTATTGAATGAACTGAACGGTCAGTAGACTGTATTGAATGAACTGAACGGTCAGTAGACTCTATTGAATGAACTGAACGGTCAGTAGACTCTATTGAATGAACTGAACGGTCAGTAGACTCTATTGAATGAACTGTCTCTCTCTTTCCTTTATTTATTCAGGGGAGCCCACTGAGAGCAAGCTCTCTTTTTCAGGGACGCCCTGATAACAGCATAAAAATACATACAGAATGAAAAACAACAACAAACATTTGAAACATATTACAATCATCACAGATGCAAATAAACAGTGTTACATGAAACAGGTGCAGTTACTATGCAATGTGTCCTCGAGAAGTACCCTAAATGTCTCTATTGAGACCAATCGCTCCAGTTTCAGAGAGTCCTGAAGTTTGTTCCATTTGTGTGGAGCATAATACACAAAGGCAGTCTTTCCTTGTTCACTTTTCTTACGTGGACTGGTATATCTAATGTGGTTTTGTGAACGTGTTGAGTGTCCAGAAACCTTTGGTTCTAAGAGTGAAGATAGGTATAGAGGAAGCTTGCCACATAAGGCCTTATAAATAAAAAGAATACAATGTTGTTCTCTGCGTACTGCGAGAGATGACCAACCCACTTTATCATACAAAATACAGTGATGGGTGTGATAGTCATCACCAGTGATAAAACGTAGGGCACTGTGGTAGACTGCTTCAAGAGGCTTAAGTGTAGAGATTGAAGCATGCATGTATAGCACATCACCATAGTCAAACATAGACATTATGACAGATTGAATAACAGTTTTTCTGCTGGAAAGAGAAAAACAGGATCTGTTTCTGTAGAGGAACCCAATTTGCCCTCTTAGTTTTTTCGTTAGGTTCTCCACATGAATCTTAAAAGAGAGCTTAGTATCTATCCAAATGCCCAAGTATTTATAAGATGAGACCAGTTCAATTTGCTCACCTTTAAGAGTGTAAACACCAGTAGAGGGATTTGTGTTTGGAGATCTGGTAAATACCATGCATTTTGTTTTGTTAGCATTCAGGACAAGCTTAAGTTGAATTAGAGCTCTTTGAAACCTGTTAAAAGCAGTCTGCAAATTTGCAGTGGCCATTTCAAGTGTTGGGCCAATGCTGTATAAAATTGTGTCGTCCGCATACAAATGGACATCCCATTGCGGGGAGGGGAGTGTAATATTATTGATATAGAGGGTGAACAACAGGGGCCCCAAAATTGAACCCTGAGGGACACCTTTACCAACAGATAGAGGACTCGATTTAAAACCATCAGCTACCACAGCTTGTGTTCTATCCGTCAGATAATTAGAAAACCATCTGACAGATAGATCATCCAATCCAATGGAGGATAGTTTATGTAATAAAATAGTATGATCCACGGTGTCAAATGCTTTGGAGAGATCTATAAAAATGGCTGCACAGTGTTGGTGATTATCCAGACCGGTTATTATATTGTTTGTGACAAGAGTTGCAGCTGTCATAGTGCTGTGACCTGGTCTAAAGCCTGACTGTTGAGATTGGAGTATGTTATGTGTGTTTAGGAATGCACGTAGCTGTGAACTGACTAGTGACTCTAGGATCTTGGCTAGACAGCATAATTTTGATATTGGCCGGTAGTTATTTAAGTCTGATTGATCACCACCCTTGTGTAGTGGTATGACCTGTGCATCTTTCCAAATTGCGGGAATTAAGCCTGATGTAAGTGTTAAATTAAAAATATGTGCAAGTGGTGCAGTAATTAAACGTGCACTAAGGTGCAGCAGATATGGGCTCAGATCATCTGCACCCTTTGATTTTTTAGTGCATATTTGTCTAAGTGCAATTAAAACCTCAGAATGAGTTATTGGTCTAAAAGTAAAACATGGGGGGGACGGGTCGAGTGAGTTATCAGTGAGTGATTCACCACCATGATCTGGCAACGCAGTATTGACAGACTGTCTGTCAAATAAATGACCAGCTAAAATAAAATGATTGTTAAAAGCATCACAAATGTCTGGTTTATTTAAAACAACCCCATTTTCGCTATTAATTTGTGACGGGAGAGAGGAGGCTGGCCTAGCTTTTAAGGACTTCACGACCTTCCAAAAACTGGCCGCGTTACCTTGTGTCATAGCAAAACTGGATAAATAGAAATCTGCTTTTGCCTTTCTAACCATAATGATGGCTTTGTTTCTCAGTGTCTTAAATAATGACCAGTCTGCTGGTGTGCCAGAACTTCTGGCCTTTGACCAGGCCACATCTCTGTGGCGGAGGGCCATTTTGAGCTCTGCTGTAAACCATGGACTGGAGCGATTTTTTACTCTGAAGTTCTTATAAGGTGCATGTTGCTCAGTAATGAGATTAAAAATATTAAGAAATTGACTAAAAGCTAGCTCTGGGTCTTGAATTAAGTTGATCTTGTACAGGTCAGAATAAAATAAATCATATAAAAAACCCTGTTCCGAAAAAACTTTAAAATTACGCTTTTTAATCACCTGCCCCTTTGTTTTATTAGCTTTAGCCACTCTGACACAGACTATCGGACAGTGGTCACTTACACCTTGGGCAAACACCCCACTATACGGGTACTTGGCTGGTCTATTTGTTAAAATTAGATCAATCAAAGTAGATCTAAGGGGGTTGTTTATATTTGGTCTGGTGGTATGCTGGATGAGTTGGGATAAATTTAAGTCCATGCAAAGCTGTTTTAGCCGAGCAGAATTGCTAGAGAGCCAGTTCAGATTAAAATCTCCCAAAATCAAAACCTCCGAGGACACGTATTTGGACAAAATCTTCCCAAAATCCTCCAAGGCCACAACTGGCGTTGAAGGGGGCCGATAGGTACCTATAACTGTACAGTGGATATCCCCACCCAGACAAATGTCTAAAACAATATATTCAAATCGTTTTGGGATAGATGACGTCTCGAGTACATGTGCATTTAAATGTTCACTGACAAAAATTACAAGCCCACCAGCTCTAGAATTCCTATCTATTCTGAAAAGATTGTAGCCATTTATAGCAATATCAGATTCTAATGTGAGCTCGGTCAGCCATGTCTCTGACAGGACAAACACATCGGGGGAGCTCCCCTTAATCAGAATATTAATAAAATCAAGCTTTGGTGCCATACTCCTAATATTTAAATGTATGAATTTCACACCATCACAATCTTGTAGCTCTTGTGCAGTCTTCAAATCCACACAATTTACATTATTAATGAGAGCAGAGTGTGTCATATTAGGAGCAGTATTTATATAGACAAGGTTACTCACTGTGACCCCCTGTGGCCTTGAGATATGACGATGCAGCCGTATAATGGAAGGGGTTGTAATGACAAAGTCACATTTGTCATCAATTACTGAGGGTGAGACATGAGCAGTTAGACCACCTGGCCACAAGGGGGCAGGTGCTGTGTGGGGAGTGTGAACCATGGCGGAACAGAGTGTGGGATGACCAGTGAGGACCATGTTTGACTCGGACCTATTTGAATGTGGGACCAGTCAGTTTGCAGCATGAGCGTCCAGTATGCGTTGTAAGTGAAACGAAAGTGATTTGTTTCCTAAGATACTCGGATGCAGCCCATCTCGAGCATAAAAGGTTGGACGAGCCCAAAACAGATGAAAGTTATGAATGTAATTTACATTGCAAGAGGAACAGACAGACTGGAGCCAATAGTGCACGTCCAGTAGACGGGCAAAACGCGCCTCCCCTTTGCGCAGCAATGGAATGGGTCCAGAAATAAAGATACGTTTACCACAGCTAATGAGGAGATCAAGGATGTTTTTAAAGTTTGCCTTAGTTTCAACGGAGGGTCTGTCATTTACACCAACGTGAAGGACAATGTTATTGATTGTGGATGGGAGGGAAACCAAAATAGTGGGGAGTCTATCCAGGATAAACTTTGTATTTGCACCTGGGTAGCAGTATGTTAGTGCGTTGGAAATGTGAATGTTTCTGACCATAGAGTCCCCAATTATTACCACAGTGGGAGGTGAGGGGGATGGAATGTACCGAGGACGGGACTGTGTGGGGGGGCCGTGGCTCTTGTTGATCGGCGGTGGCGGAGCTGTGGATGACGGCTGTAGACTGATATCCGTAGCGGAGATCACTGGTGTGGGCACCGCTGAGATCAGGTGGGAGACGCCCGGCCGTGGCCGTGGTTTGGATACCACAGCAGACCGAGGCAGCGTGCGTAAAACACTGGATGATGGCCAGGAGGCGCGGTGGACAGCAGGAGCAGCGCGCGCTTCAGGGCGCACGCAGTGGCCAGAGACTACCACCTCGCGATGACTGGGCGAGGGGTCGACATCTCCAGCTCGGGTGCCCAGGTGGGAGCTGCGGTCGGAGACTACCGCCTCGCGATGACGGGGCGAGGGGTCAACATCTCCAGCTCGAATGCCCAGGCTGGAGCGGGAGCTACGGTTAGGGACTACCACCTCGCGATGAAGAAGCGAGGGGTCAACATCCCCAGGTGAGGCAGGTGATGGAGGCATGGAACTGCCCCAGCTTTTCGCTCTCTTAGCCCTGGGGGAGGACTGATGCTCCTCCAGGAGTGCTCCCAATAGCTCAAAGCTGTTTCCCAGCGGGATAGGAGGAGAGGTCGCTCGCAGCGTATTCCTACTGCGTTTCCTCCTGTCTCGGCGCACTGGAATCCAAGTAGCGGCCGTGCTGGAAACGGACCGTTTGGGTTTGGCACCTAGTACGGGCCATACCTCCTCGTTGAGGACACCATCGAACAATGGATCCATGATCAGAGGCTCCTCCAGCGGGACCGGTTGACAGCCAGCCACGGAGTCCTCCAGGACACCGGAGACACAGCCTGTAGCTGTATCAGCCAGGGAGTCCAGATACTCCTCGTCCTCCCGGATCGTATGCAGGAGCAGGATACGAACCTCCAACTCCTTAATCCTTTTTTCCTGTCGGATACAACTTTCACAGTCCGGAGCAGAGGTGAGTGGTAGCATGATAGCCACAAAGCCCAGTTTGGGCCCCGCTGTTTTCCACCAGGCTATGTGACAGCAGCGGTGGTAGCAGCGACCGGCTTTTTGTGATTACGAGCGCTCTGAGCGTCCGATGATTCAAATGTGCAACTGTATGTGAAGTGGACACATCAATCTATCACAATCTGATTAAATGTAGCTTAAAAACTGGTTTAAAAGTGTTAAAATGTTAAGATCTTTAGCGAGAGGCGAGAGCTCTACCGGCGTAGGTGTAGACGCTCACGCATGCGCGCATGTTTTTGACTGAACGGTCAGTAGACTCTATTGAATGAACTGAACGGTCAGTAGACTCTATTGAATGAACTGGACGGTCAGTAGACTCTATTGAATGAACTGAACGGTCAGTAGACTCTATTGAATGAACTGGACGGTCAGTAGACTCTATTGAATGAACTGAACGGTCAGTAGACTCTATTGAATGAACTGAACGGTCAGTAGAGTCTATTGAATGAACTGAACGGTCAGTAGACTCTATTGAATGAACTGAACGGTCAGTAGACTGTATTGAATGAACTGAACGGTCAGTAGACTCTATTGAATGAACTGAACGGTCAGTAGACTCTATTGAATGAACTGAAGGGTCAGTAGACTCTATTGAATGAACTGAACGGTCAGTAGACTCTATTGAATGAACTGAACGGTCAGTAGACTGTATTGAATGAACTGAACGGTCAGTAGACTCTATTGAATGAACTGAACGGTCAGTAGACTCTATTGAATGAACTGAACGGTCAGTAGACTGTATTGAATGAACTGAACGGTCAGTAGACTCTATTGAATGAACTGAACGGTCAGTAGACTCTATTGAATGAACTGAACGGTCAGTAGACTCTATTGAATGAACTGAACGGTCAGTAGACTCTATTGAATGAACTGAACGGTCAGTAGACTCTATTGAATGAACTGAACGGTCAGTAGACTCTATTGAATGAACTGAAGGGTCAGTAGACTGTATTGAATGAACTGAACGGTCAGTAGACTCTATTGAATGAACTGGACGGTCAGTAGACTCTATTGAATGAACTGGACGGTCAGTAGACTCTATTGAATGAACTGAACGGTCAGTAGACTCTATTGAATGAACTGGACGGTCAGTAGACTCTATTGAATGAACTGGACGGTCAGTAGACTCTATTGAATGAACTGAACGGTCAGTAGACTCTATTGAATGAACTGAACGGTCAGTAGACTCTATTGAATGAACTGAACGGTCAGTAGACTCTATTGAATGAACTGAACGGTCAGTAGACTCTATTGAATGAACTGAAGGGTCAGTAGACTCTATTGAATGAACTGGACGGTCAGTAGACTCTATTGAATGAACTGGACGGTCAGTAGACTGTATTGAATGAACTGAAGGGTCAGTAGACTCTATTGAATGAACTGGACGGTCAGTAGACTCTATTGAATGGACTGAACGGTCAGTAGACTCTATTGAATGAACTGGACGGTCAGTAGACTCTATTGAATGAACTGAACGGTCAGTAGACTCTATTGAATGAACTGGACGGTCAGTAGACTCTATTGAATGAACTGAACGGTCAGTAGACTCTATTGAATGAACTGAAGGGTCAGTAGACTGTATTGAATGAACTGAACGGTCAGTAGAGTCTATTGAATGAACTGAACGGTCAGTAGACTCTATTGAATGAACTGGACGGTCAGTAGACTCTATTGAATGAACTGGACGGTCAGTAGACTCTATTGAATGAACTGAACGGTCAGTAGACTCTATTGAATGAACTGAACGGTCAGTAGACTCTATTGAATGAACTGGACGGTCAGTAGACTCTATTGAATGAACTGGACGGTCAGTAGACTCTATTGAATGAACTGGACGGTCAGTAGACTCTATTGAATGAACTGAACGGTCAGTAGACTCTATTGAATGAACTGAACGGTCAGTAGACTCTATTGAATGAACTGGACGGTCAGTAGACTCTATTGAATGAACTGGACGGTCAGTAGACTCTATTGAATAAACTGAACGGTCAGTAGACTCTATTGAATGAACTGAACGGTCAGTAGACTCTATTGAATGAACTGAACGGTCAGTAGACTCTATTGAATGAACTGAACGGTCAGTAGACTCTATTGAATGAACTGGACGGTCAGTAGACTCTATTGAATGAACTGGACGGTCAGTAGACTCTATTGAATGAACTGGACGGTCAGTAGACTATTATTGAATACAGGCTCCATTGCAGAGGCAGAGATTCATGTTGTTACCACGTCATCCAAGAGGTAACACAATCTGCTCCAGACTCTGAACCCTCTGTTCATTCAATAGAGTTCAGTCAGTCCATGGACACATTTTATTACTTCAATGTCTTTACTTGAATATATTTTTTATCCTGTGTTTAACTGTGTTTTTTCACAACTACCAGTACCTACTGTACAGTACCTACCCATCCATCTATCCTGCTAACAAATAAGTTAAGGAAAATAACTCTCTTTCTATCCCCCTCTGTCCCTCTGTCTATCTCTCTATCTCTCTTGCCCCTATCACACTGTCTGTCTGTCTGTCTGTCTGTCTGTCTGTCTGTCTGTCTGTCTGTCTGTCTGTCTGTCTGTCTGTCTAGTAAGTGACTATGTAAGTAAGTAAGTACATTTTATTTGTAGAGCATTAGACTCTTAACCCATTGAGACCTGAGGCCGATTCTAAAAACGCCTTCTAAAACCTAACCTAAGATTTCTGAAAATGTTCAAATTCTTTCTAAAAAAAATTATACAACATGATGTTGCTATATGTATAGCAACAACCAATGAGACACAGAGGTCTCTCCCGGATTCAAAGGTATAACAACGTATAGGTGGCAGCAGGTCTAAATGGGTTAAGTTACTTCAAAAGTTGAAAAGCAGAAGAAGATGCCAATAATAATAAAATCAAAAGACAGAATTATAAAACAGTCGCCAGTGAACCAATCATCCACTGAGACAAGACAATCACAGTACAGTACAGCATTGGTTCTCAAAGTGGGGTCTGGGGACCCCCAGGGGTACTTGAGGGGGTTCCAGGGGGTCCCCAGCTAAATGATGGATAGGAACCAAATGGACCCTTATGGGTCTGTAACTCTGAGGGCCCTATTCTGGGCGCCGCCTTACCCATTATCCCTAAACTTCTTTGCCATTTTTTACTATTTTGAAAAACATTTTCAAATAGTTCAACTAGCAGATCTACATCGACACATTGTGAGCTTGTAGATTGGCTTTTTGAACTATTTGAAAATGTTTTTCAAAATAGTAAAAAAAGGCAAAGAAGTTTAGGGATAATGGGTAAGGCGGCGCCCAGAATAGGGCCCTCAGAGTGTACAAAATACAAAATATATAATAAATTAACATTGCTTTTACAATATAAATTGGAGTCCCAGGGATAGAAATGCCATTAAATGGGCGTCCGTAGCCTAGTGCATGTCAAACTGGGGGTCCTTGAAATTAAAATGGTTGAGAATCACTGCTAGAGAGCTGTAAAAATCTTCTCTTATGGGGGTCCCTGGCTTATCTTTTCAAATGGGGGTCCGCGGGCTAATAAGTGTCAATTTGGGGGTCCTTGACATGAAAAAGTTTGAGAACCACTGCAGTACAGTACATGTCACAGCACACATAAGTAGGCTATTTTTTTATTGCTATTAGTTTTTTTCTTCTCCTTTGTACCTTTTGTACTCTTATTTGTGCCTTTTGTGATGTTGTTTGTTTTTCTGTATGGAGACTATATATTACGGATGGAACTGAGCATTCTTGCTGTCCCATCCAAATAAGCAAAAAAGAAAAAAAACCTGTATTCTAAAACAGTGGTTCTCAAACCTTTTTGTCTCAGGTCACCCCTGTAAATAACTTTTTCATCCCCGGCACCCCTGAATTACATTGTTACTTACTTACTTACTTATAGGACCCTCCATTTATGTCATATTACGGTACTTAAAAATGTAAATATTTCCGCCTAAGATACAGTATGTCAGGTTGAAAATAATTCTATACTTTTACGTTTAAAGGACAACTTTAGTTTTTTACAACCAAGGTTTATGTTTTAGATTGTAATTAAAGTAAATAAAATATGAGTGTTAAAATGTTTTAAATGTACTGCTTTCTATAGTTTTAGCAATTTCCGCGATCTTTTTTTACAGTGGGCGGGGGCATTCCGGTGGCTAAATATGTTTTTTTTTACACAATAACCCGGTGTTTTCTTTATTATTATTTACAGTAGCTCTTCTAGCCCCCAATAACTCACATCTGGCCATCAAAGACCACAGGACCTTTTTTATTGTGTAAAAAAGGCATATTTAGCCACCGGACAGAATGCCCCCGCCCACTGTAAAAAATATCGCAAAAATTGCCAAAACTATAGAAAGCAGTAAATGAAAAGAAAATAACACTCATCTTTTATTTACTTTAATTACAATCTAAAACATAAACCTTGGTTGTAAAAAACTAAAGTTGTCCTTTAACCACTCTGGGTTGGAACAGTCGTCAAAAATAGCCGATCTACAAGCTCACAACGCATCGCAACGCGATGCGTTGTGAGCTTGTAGATCGGCTATTTTTGACAAAGAGATTTGGTGTAGGTCCAAAAGTGATATAATGGATCAATTCCAAATATTATCAAAACATTCTGAGGCACCCCTGGGACTGGTGTCACGGCAGCACCCCAGGGTGCCACGGCACCCACTTTGAGAAACCCTGCTCTAAAAATTCTGTCCGTCTGTCCGTCTCCTCTCCTCAGAGATGTGTGGTATCTGGGCGTTGTTCGGCAGTGACGAGTGCCTGGCGGCGCAGTGCACCAGCGCCATGAAGATCGCCCACCGCGGCCCCGACGCCTTCCGCTTCGAGAACGTCAACGGCTTCACCAACTGCTGCTTCGGCTTCCACCGGCTGGCCATCGTGGACCAGCTTTACGGCATGCAGCCCATGCGCATCAAGAAGTTCCCCTACCTCTGGCTGGTCTACAACGGGGAGATCTACAACCACCTCACGGTGAGGCATTTATGTCTGTTTATTATTCAATTCAATTCAAAACTTTATTCCAGACACACAGGGGGTCCATATTGTACATAAAGCATATCACAAAATAAACAACAATACATTACAAAAAAACAACATAAAATCATATATAGAGACTGACTCTCCAGTGTTTATGCAGCCTGGACGAGTACCGGAGACAGCTCCTCACAGGATTGATTATTATCTAACTATATAAATGGCGAGCGACTTCCGCACCCTCGGTGCGACACCCCACAGCTCTGTTATCGAATAAACAACGCACCGCCAGACCACATGTCGCCAACTGACTCGCCACGGCGGCCGCGCTGAATTTACGCGTCGCGTAGGGGACATCTCATTGCTCACTACACCTTTTCCACCGCGCAACATAATTAATTCTACTCACCAAATGTCGGACAAAACGGAAGGGGAGGCAGCTTCGTACCGTTTACCGTGCACACCACCGACACCGCACGGCGACGGGTTTCGCCGAAACAACACGAGCGGCCGCCATTGCACTCTGCCCATGTCCTCCACAACACCACACACACAGCTCCTTTGCTTCAACCCCCCCCCCCTTCTTACGTACCTCCTTTGTTCCACCCAGGCCGTTACTTTCACTTCACTCATGTCTCGATCACAATATGTCCGTCCTTCACGTGCCATGTTCATCCCAAACACAAAAACAAACAGCCACGGCCAGTCGGCCACAGCACAGCACGCTGCCCAGGGTCATCTGGTAAACAAACCTGCCTAGGTTCATGACACCACAGGACTCGACAGTGATGTCATCATTATGCAACCCGGAAGTACAAATACCAAGGATAGGTCAGTGATGTCAGTCGGGTTGCCAAGTTTGCTGCCAGGTTTTAAAAAACAAGCGACAGAAACAAGCAAACCGTGCATGAAAAAAAAAAAAAATGCCGAAGGGGTCCGCCATGTTCCAGGGGGGTCCCCGGGGGTCCCAACACTCACAGGGGTTGGCGGACCACCAGGGGGTCCGCGGACCACCAAAGTAACAATCACTATTCACATTTTTTCCAATTTTTTTTTTTTTTTTTTTTTTTTTTTTTTCCTTTTGGACACTTTTACTCCGGCGATTTGGGTACCCCAATATACACGCACCCACGCTGGGCCCCGTGCGCGGCTGGGGTTGAGGGGGGCGTAGCCCCCCGAAACTCTAGTCCTCAATAATTCTGTTCCGGGACTCATCCAGTCGAGACATGAATCCATACATAGTGCCTTAAGAGAGCCTCACATGTAGGGATTCCACATGTTACAAACAAGTGACTGGCACTATGCCATCTAGGGACCTTTTAAGTAGTATCCTCAGGGCATCATTGTAGGCCACCTTAAGCCTCCGCATGCTACCCTTCTTGTATGTGCACCAAAGGAAGGCAAGGCTGTATACATGGGAGAATTATTATTATTATATATATTTTTGTCCCCAATTTAGTCGTTATGCCAATGAATTCCTCCCCACACACATTCTGTGTGTTGTCACTGCTGTCGTATCCTACTGACTCACCTGCCAGTGGTGTAAAGTAACTTAAGTACATTTACTTACAGTACAGGTTGTGGCTTCAAACCCACAACCTCCACGGTGGTGGTGGGGGGGCAGGCACATTACCACTGCGCCACCTCAGTGCCCCAGGCATTCCATGTCAAACAGCTAAAATGCTCACTATTTTTGCTACTTTTGAAGATTTTCAACAATTTCTGAAGGTATAGAATTAGGCGTAAGTGATGAAAAGCATAAACATTTATTGCCACATCACGATATTCTGAAATGTAAAATCCCAGAATTCCATTTCTAGTCTCATTATCAAACTATTGTGTCTATTGTATCTATGTATTGCTCAGGCCTACTATATCTATGACATTTTTTATAATTGACTAAATCAATTAGTCTGATTAACCAGGATGTAGGCTACACCACTTAAAGGTAGGGTAAGTGATTTACTTTTTTTAAAATGAGTGTTAAATAGCTCTATATTGTGATAGTAATAATTGCTATAGAGTGTTTGTTCAGTAAAAGGAGTCTCCATGTCTCTCCAGCTCTTTATTAAACAGAAAATGCATTTTCAGTACTCTCTCCTGATTGGCTTAAATGTTGTCACCTACCTGAAAATGTACTATATTGTGTTTACCACTCTCTGTAGCAATGATTACTATCAGAATATAGTACTTTAACCTTTACCAAAAAATATCACTTACCCTACCTTTAAGTCCTATTCTATACTTCATTGTACAGCAGTGCCTCACAAAAATAATGGAAATAGCTGATCTACAAGCTCACAACGCATCGTGATGCATTGTGAGCTTGTAGCAGCTAAAAAAAATAATGTGTTGAAAGAAATTTCTTGTAAATGTTTTTTCCCCAACTTTTTCACCCTTCAATATTTTTTTATTGAAACCAATTTTCGATTATTTTTCATTATCGATTAAATCGATCAGTTCAATTAACCGTTGCACCCCTAACAGGTAACGTGTGAATCACTGTGACACTATTGTAATTTCTCCAATGTTTTCCCCTCCTCCTCCTCCTCCTCCTCCTCCAGCTAAAGAAACAGTTTGAGTTTGACCACCAGACCAAGGTGGACGGGGAGGTGCTGCTCCACCTCTACGACCGCTTTGGCGTGCAGAAGATGGCGGCCATGCTGGACGGCGTGTTCGCCTTCGTGCTGCTGGACACGGCCAACAGGAAGGTGTTCCTGGGACGAGACACCTACGGCGTGCGGCCGCTCTTCAAGCTGCTCACCGACGACGGCTTCCTGGCCGTCTCCTCTGAAGCCAAAGGTTTTACACTAATGGCTTCTTATATCACCCGAAACAATGGCTTCTTTTATGATCCCCTGCCAAGTGACATACAGGGTCTAATTTCAGTCCTGTTTTTATGTCCTTCACATTCAAGCTGTGGTGGGAGAAAGTACTCAGAGTACCACCGTGTGAAAATTACTTTGTTGCAATTACTTATTATTTGTTTAAAAAAATAAAGAAAAAGGGGGGCCTCCTCACACATTAGGACAATATCGGTCACCAGAAGCAGGTTAAAATGGAGTTTGAAGTTCAATGGGTTTATATAGGGCGGGGGGGGGGGGGGGGGGGTCTCTGATCAAATATTGAATCAAGCAACTTGTCTGGGCTGCACACATACGCCAGAGTAGACATGAAAATGTCCCCATAAGTATTTTAAAGTGAAATACACCTTTAATTACATTACTTCTAAGACATAAGGTGCTCAGACTGCTCACGCACTTTATGTTTAACCTCAGGTACTTATACCGCACTGGATAGATATATACTATGTGTAAATATGTAAATACTGTTGTTTTTATTGATCTCTCTCTCTCTTCCCCTTGCTCCCCTGCCCCTCTCTCTCTTTATGTAAATACCTAAAACCATGGAGCTTGATTCACAAAAACTGAATTTCACCCACTGTTTTACACCTGTAAACCTGTGATGTGAGATTGATTGACTGACTGACTGACTGATTGATTGATTGATTGACTGACGTTTGATTGATTGAATTCTGTATTTATAAATTTCAAAGAGTACAGCAGTACAATTACACAAGTAATGATAAAGGGATATTTTCACAATTACTTTTTTCATTAATCTTTTATAAAAAAAAATATGTTTATTTTATTTGAAATGTCCCTTTAACCCATTAAGACCAGGAACGCAGCACGTGTGTCATTTTTAGATTTCTCTGGCTATTCAAAAATAGCAGATCTACAAGCTCATAGCGCGGCACTCGGTGCCGTGCTATGAGCTTGTAGATCTGCTATTTTTGAATAGCCAAAGAAATCTAAAATGACAGAGATGCGTTCCCGGATTTAATGGGTTAAAATGATGACACAAAAAGCCCTGAGGGCTTGTTTCCATTGTGGTCCTATGATAATAAAGTTGATTCTGATACTTTCCACCACACTGAACAGTCCAGTATCTTAACGTGGGGTCGTTGTGTTCCCATGATGCAACAGGTCTGACTGAGATCACCCACTCTATGTCCAGCCCCGCCCCCATCCTGCCCTTCATGCCCGGACACGTGGAGACTTTTAATCTGAAGTCCACCGGGAAGGTGGAGCCTCTTCAGATGGACGAGTTCCACTGCTGCACCCAGGAGCCCAGCCACGCCCTCTACGACACCGTGGACAACCTGTCCTCAGGTACGCCTTATGTCCCTTATGTCCCTGCCACTATGATACCGTGGACAACCTGTCCCCAGATACACTAAGTAGTCCCTTATGTCAGTGGTTCAGAACCCTGGAGGTTAAAGTAGCCTAACAGCACGTCGCGGGTTCGAGTTCCGATCCCGTCGGCCTTTTGCTGCATGTCACTCCCCATCAATAAAGGCATAAAAGCCAAAAAAAAAATATTTAAATGTAACATTGGTAGCGCTGCCGCCTCACAGCTAGAAGGTCCTGGGTTCGATTCCCGCCGGGGACGCTGTATGTCTTCTCCTCCGCGTCACCATATCCTAGGTGGGGTTGGTGAAAGGGCCTACTCTGTGTGGAGTTTGCATGTTCTCCCCGTGTCTCCTAGGGTAGTTAATAGCCTCACAAAAACATGCAGTAATCCTGGTCGCTATACCGCCTCCCCCATGACAGTCGGGGCGCCTGATGGAGGGGAAAGGAACTGGTTGGAATAACGTGTTCCTTCCACGTGCTACGTCCTACCGGGGAAACTCCCCCCTGTCAGGTGATAAGAAGGTCAGTTGGCTCTCATGCATTGAAGGAGGCATGAGCTTGGCTCTGGGCTCCCTAGGCTGGCGGGGGTAGTGTAGCGCCCAGGATCACTTAGATAATTGGCAGCGGGTGAAAAAGGGTTACAAAATCGTGGGATAAAAAAAGAAAACAGTAACACAAACATCAGAACAAATGAGCAGGGTAAGTGTGCATGGTGGAGGTCATAAGTAGGTCAGGTGCTACAGACTGAGGTGGAGACTGTTTGCTTCAGACAGTGGGAGCACAATAACTGACACCTGATATCTGATCCCTCCAGGTTTCGATGAAGAAAAGGTGAAAAGGAACATCAGGTTGCTGTTTGAAAACGCTGTACGGAAACGCCTCATGGCTCACAGGAGAATCGGCTGTCTGCTCTCAGGTAACTCTTTCAACCTGGTATCTCTATTCTGAGATGAGGGGGGGGGGCGGGGCGTCTGATCAAATGAATACCAAACTTGTAAATATTGAATCAAGTCTGGTGTGCTCACTGTAGTGGAACAAATATATTGGTATATTCATTCAAGATGTATTTATTCTCGACAGTACACTGAGTAATTAAACTCATTTGCAGTGTCGTCGAGTAATACAATGCAGTGCAAATTCAACAACATCACAGTTTAAAAATACATTACATCTGGGAATTGGAAAAGAAAAAGGCATACAGTACATGTGAGATATAAAAGTTACAAAAAAAAATCAAGACAGCATTTTTCAGAGTTCTAAAAACAATTACACATTGTGGTGACCTGTTTGGTCACCAGAGTTCTAAAACGACTGAAGGGTACTAGAGTGGTTAATTTCAATGTAGTCTGCAGGTCATTCCATGTGGTAGGACCACAGAAGCTAAAAGCAGATCTACCAAATTCAGAATTGACCTTGGGCACCTTAAATGTGAGAAAACCACTTGAACGGGTGTGATAGGCTCCAGCGGGGGCCCATTCCAAAAATGATGAGATGTAGCTAGGACAATCTCCAAGTATGGCTTTATATAAGAACAGATGCCAATGCAGTTCTCGTCTCTCTGCCAAGGAGAGCCATCCAACCTTGTTATATAAAATACAATGGTGAGTACCATAACTATCACCTGTGATGAATCTGATTGATGAGTGGTAGACAGAGTCTACGGATTTAAGAGTGGATGCTGCTGCATGTCTATAGATTATGTCTCCATAATCCAAGACAGACAGGAACACTGCCTCGACAACTCTCTTCCTGCTGATGATAGGAAAGCTGGCTCTGTTTCGGTATAAGAAACCAATTTTCTGTTGCAACTTGCCAGCAAGAACCTCATGGTGCTTAAAAGTAAGTCTCTCTATATAAGATGAATAGATGTTTATTAAAGAAGATCATCAAACAAGCAGACTATATCTTTTCCTAGCAAGACCTCAGCCTTCCTTGTCTCTCCGTCCACCATTCTCTCCATAAAGCCCCTACATGTTACACTTTTATACAGGAAGAAGGGTGTTGCCATAAAGCCAGGAGTTCACACAGAAGTGTCCAAATCTTTGATCTCCTTAACAAAAGAACCAACACCTTTGTCCTGACAAAAGGAGTAAATTCCGTAGCCCAGCCTTGGGCTCAAACACAGAGCATCACATAAAACAAGAAGTTACATCAGATGAAATAGAATGATGAAATATACAGTAATATCACCCCTACAATCATATAGCCTGAGTAGAAGTTGAAATTAACACAGAAACCCATTAAAAACGGGAAAGCATCTGTGTCATTTTAGATTTTAGTGTTGGCTATTAAAAAATAGCAGATATACAAGCTCACAGCTCGTCACTTTAAAAAAAAAAATCACACCCTGTGTGAAGTGAGTGGTGCCTTTGATGAGCCCCGTATTGATGTTGTCATCAATGTTTGTGGACAGACATACATACATACATACATACATACGGACACACGGACAAAGCCAGATATAGGAGTGGTTGCCTTCGGCACCACTCAAAAATATCTTGAAAGTGTTAGAACTACTGATTTAGAAGGCATTTGTAGAATCGGCCTCAGGTCTTAATGGGTTAAAATGTCCACAGAACTGTTTTAAAGTGAAATACCACTTTAAGTGTGTAAGCGTTTGTAGTGTGTATGTGTGATATCTATGTGTGTTGTTAACTGTCCAGGTGGTCTGGACTATGTGATATATTGATACAGACATGTGGAGAGCAAGTTCTGTCAGGGAACTTAGTGCAGTTGCTGCTGTGCTGGCCAACCGACCATTGGTCGGTCTCAGCTCCATGCTTCTATTCTCAACCAATCACATACTCACTTCATAATAGAGCACCCTATTTAAAACCAGCTGCTCACCCTCCACCACCCCAGCTACCACCTTTCGTTTTAGATCTATTTTTATGTACTGGGGCTGTAGTGAGCTTTCTCAGAGTACCTAAAAGCAGATCCAATTCATTACCAAACCATAATAAATATATTGATCATTTTATATTCAAATAAAACATTTGTATCCATTCATGAGTTGTCCTGACAGAGCTGTGTGTGTGTTAACTGTCCTCCAGGTGGTCTGGACTCCAGTCTGGTTGCCGCTACGCTGGTCAAACTGGCCAAGGAGGACAAGCTGCCGTACCCCGTCCAGACCTTCGCCATTGGCTCAGAGGACAGCCCTGACATCCTGGCCGCTCGCAAGGTAAACAAACCCTTGAAGGCCGTGTGTCTTTCCACCAAAGCAGATGTTATTTCCCCCAGGCTGAAAACAGCGTCGCTCTTCCAGAACGCTTCATCCAAAATGCCCAGAGTTGAAAATATTTAAACTCGCGGTCTGCGTTGTGTTACGCTATCCAATAATTCAGCCAAGTCTCCAGTACCAAGTCTGGCAGTAGCCAGGGCAGGAATTTCACGGCGGCCACGACGGCCATGGCCGTCGTTGCCCCTCTCATTGGCCGTGTGCCCCTCGAATAATGACATGCCTTGACGGCCACAGTGGCCGTGGTGCCCCAGCTGCGCCCAGCAACTGATTTCACAGTTTTTCCTCTGCGCGATTTTCCTGTCAATACGTTTTTTTTTTAGACACCAGTCCCTTTGGTTGAGCTGCGCAGCTACAACATACACAGTGGTAGGTAGGTTTGATTTTGAGCCTCCTATGAACCTTCGGAATCCCGCAACACAGTGTAATAGACACAAAAGCATTACCGGGCCAAACCGGAGATAAATCTAACGCACCCTTAACTAATCATGGGTAGGTTTGATTTCTAGCCTGAGAGAGAGAGAGAGAGAGAGAGAGAGAGAGAGAGGATTCCGTAGTAGCCTAGTCCTACAGACCGATGTGCCCCGATGTTTTTTTCAACAGCAAAATATAGATGAATACATCTAATAAAATACAGCAAAATCCCCAAATTATGAGTCTTAATATAAAGCAAGCAACAGAATAACTGCAAACAAATTAAAAGTTTAGGCTATCAATATCATACAAAAGAGTGACCTCACCGCTCTGATGGACAAGAAATAAATTATCCTTTTGCAAACCACATCCATTATATCTGTTCGTTTGTCAACAATGTTCTAATTGGGAAGTTTATTTCAGCATCTAATGTGACAGTTTCGTTTTTGGTGCGCAACACAGCCCTCGTTAGTGAAATTCATATGCAGGCATAGTAGCCAATTAGAATGAAATCTGCAAAAACAGACTAATACACTGATACAGAACCATATATTGGCTATATATTATGGCTGTTGGGTGGAAATCTTGTATGTTCCTTTTTTATCATTATTTAAAAACAACTTAAAATCGTGAAAATAGCCAATCTACAAGCTGTAATCATTAATAATTAAGAAATACTATATTTTAAAGAGAGAGAAAATCAACTAAAGTCATTATTAGTGCAAGTTCAATCACATTTCATTTTTGAAAATAACTTGTGGGGAAAATACATAAAATCTCTCAGAGGTCTTCAACAGGGGGTCCGCGACCCCTAGGGGGTCCGCGAAGGTACTGCAGGGGTCCGCAAAGGTACTGCAGGGGGTCCGCGAAATTGTTGTTTGATTAAAAACTTTTTTTCTTTTTTTTTTCAAAAATGTAAATTTGTCTTTAAACATAACATGACATATTTTAATAGCTTAGTAATGAATGCACAATAACATGGTATGTTTATACATATTTTGTAGAGAAAGATCAGTGGTGTCAGTTCAGCAAAAGCTATGGCAAGGTTAGGGTTGCCAACTCCCAGAGATTAAAATAAGGGACATCTATCCATTTTTTAGGGGGTCAACCCCCCCAAAACCCCTGAAATGCATAGAAACTATATGCATTATACCTATAACACAATGGTCTTACACCTGCATTAGGCTACTATTCATGATTTTTTTTCTCTTTTTTTTCTGGAGCCAAGGTATGGCACCTGCCATGCCTTGCCATACCCAATTGACGACGCCCCTGAGAAAGGTCCTTTTGCACACCTACTGGGTCAACCTGTGCGTAGGAGCAGGCAATTTTTTCATGTTTATTTATATAAAACAAAATTTTATACACAAATATATGATATATATAGTAGCCTACCCCCTACCCTACGAGGTAGGGGGGTCCCTGCTCCATCACCCCATCAGTTTGGGGGTCCCTGGCCTGAAAAGGTTGAAGACCCCTAATTATTCTGTGAATCTAATGTGATTAATGTGACCCCTACTTCAGTCAGTGAAGTCCAGGGCTGAATGTGACATATTGAGACCTATATAACTAAATATTGGTCATTTGCCAACACATTATTTTGTGAAATAAATGGGTTATATTTCACAGATAGTTATACAGTTCTTATAATATATTAAAATACAATCATCCTTAACCTTCAAGTTAAATGCATTATTTCCGGGGACTTAAAAATCATTTTTCTTTTTTTTTTTTTGGATGGCCTTCCTGCCCTGGCATTTGGCCTTTGTGCCCTCCAAAAAATTACAACACCAAAGGCCAAGTGGCCTTGCCCCTAAAATGACGAAATTCCAGGCCTGGCAGTAGCCGTTTATTCTGAGAGAAAAGAGAACGCCCGCAACACTCCAGATGAAATAAAAGTCTCAAAGTGCACGGCCCAACAATATCATGAAAAGAAGAAAACAGCCAGCACTCAATAAATGTCCTGTCACATAGGTCTTCCTCAGCCAACGCTGCTCTGTCTGGGTGACGCAAATAAACCTGTGAAAGGACATTTATTGAGTTATTTTCAAGACACCGTTTATTCACCTTGGTGTTATGGTGATAATGTGAACACAATGAGGACACAATAAGGACCTGGACAGCTTCACCCTTCGTGGTTTGAATGAAGGAAACAGGGTTTCCTCCCCAAGTCCACAAGACTAGAGTACCATATAGTACAGGCTTGTGGAATCACATTATTCCTGGTACATTGCGCTAGGAGTCTAGGACAGAAACATGGTAAAAACTAGAAAATGTGCTCCTCGGAGCACAGGTCTCCACCAGTACTGTTCCTGATTAATCCTGTCTTAAGTGTTACTTGATTAATCCTGTCTTAAGTGTTACTTGATTAATCCTGTCTTAAGTGTTACTTGATTAATCCTGTCTTAAGTGTTACTCCGCCATTTCTCAGCCATTTCGTGATTATTCCTGTCTTACCTCACTTTGAAAGAGACCAAGACTCTTTCAAAGTGACACATCTATTTGTAGGCCGCTATACGTCATGCGTCTCACTAGCCAATCAGAGCACACTCTTTCAACGTATTGGCACGTGTCACGTGAGGCTTGACCAATGTTAGCTTGGCCGAGGGGGGGGACGGAAAGTGAAAACATAGTCTCCTGGCGGAGACAAAAAAAAGGTAAATGGTGCATTTATATAGCGCTTTTATCCAAAGTTCTTTACATAGATTGTGCATTACGTTCACACATTCACACACACATTCATACACTGATGGCGGAGGAAACCATGCAAGGCACCAACCTGCTCATCAGGAGCAATTAGGGGTTCAGTGTCTTGCTCAAGGACACTTCAACACTAACTCAGGGGGAATCCGGGATCGAACTGGGAACCGCTCTACCGGCCACTCTACCCCTGAGCCACTGCCGCTCAAACATACAGTATATCACTTTATATGATTCACCTCACAAACTCAAAGCTGATGCCTGTGTTGCTTGTTGTGTGTTCCTCAGGTGGCCGCTCACATCGGCAGTGAACACCATGAGGTGAACTTCACGGCCGAGGAGGGGATCCGCGCAGTCGATGAGGTCATCTTCCACCTGGAGAGCTATGACATCACCACCATACGAGCCTCTGTGGGTGAGTTAGAGCTATGACATCACTATGACATCACTAGTTAGAGCATACATGGGCAACTGGCGGCCCAGGGGCCACATGCGGCCCCCACCTTCACTTAATGCGGCGGCCCTTAGGTTGATATGGGAACACTGATATATTATTGATTTCAGCTGTTACAATTCCAAACATGCAAACATGACCCGCTTTAATTGCTTCAGTCTATATTAGTAGCTTGGTGACTAGTATAACAATTCTATTGTCTTTTTTATGTCCAATGGATTTGTAAAGTTCATGAAGTTAACATAAGTATAACTAAATGCATTTGAAATTAAATAAAAATGTTACTTTTCAGGATTCCAATTCAAAACGCGTCGCGCTGTGACGCGTTTTGAGCTTCACAGCTCGACAGACGGTATTGTGCAATGTGTCCCTCTGGAGTGAGTGTGGAAATATAGTGGCCCTCTCCATCATCAAAGTTGCATCACCCCTGAGTTAGAGCTATGACATCACTAGTTAGAGCCAACACATCACTAGTTAGAGCTATGACGTCACAACCAGACCCGTAAGGGTCCATTTGGTTCCATTCATACACTCTCAGAGTTACAGACCCGTATAAGGGTCCATATGGACTAGGGGTGGGACGATATGGGTACCTCACGATACGATATATATCACGATATTAGGCCCGCGATAACAATATATATCACGATATTCGACAATATTCGATATATTGCGATATCACAATATTCGTTATATATTGCAAGAAATTTCACCAACGATATCACGATAGTCCTTGTATTCAATTCATGAACACATAAAATAGCACCAAACAGTTAAAAATCATCATTACACAAATACAGAGTTGGAAAAACAACGTATCACAAACTTTTTTTCTTAATATCGATTTTTTTTTAAATTAATATTAATTATTTATCGCGGGATAAAGTATCGCGGGATAAAGTATCGCGATATATCGATATATCGTCCCACCCCTAATATGGACCCTTGGTGGTCCCCAGACCAGATGTTTGAGACCCAGTGGTGTGGATAAGTGTTTCGGCCAATCGATGGACCCCAGTGACCTGGTGACAGAAATGTGCTTGGACAGGCTGCATTCCTCTTCCACCTGATTGGTCCACTTGAATGATGCTGGAATCCTTCCAGATTAGCTGAATGGTTGAAAGCGTTCGCCTGTATGTTTTACAACAACGTTACCATGGCGACCGTTGACCTTTTGGCCTGTTCAGAAATTGGATTTCAAAGTTTAATTTAAGTTTATTTTTTATTTTATTTTGTATTATTATTACCCTTATTATTATAGTAATAATGATTCAGTACAAACCCACAAAAGACACTCCCACACACTATATGTCTACATGTACAAATGAAACATTCTATTAAAGAATCACATCTCAGCGTAGAGGTGGTTCTAAGAACTTTGTCAGGCAGACAAAGATTTCCTGTAACCCTATTGGCTGGTTTTGTAGGCAGTTTTTTTTCCTGGTTCAGGTTACAAAGTGCAGCAGAGGGTAAAAACATGACAGGCTGCATAAGGCTGACCTTATAGGACACAGCGATGGAAGCTACACAGCTGCAGATCAAATCATCAAATCAAATTAATAACGTGGTGTTGACTATTATTTAGGTTGACTACTGTATGCTTGCACATCAGCGCACCCATGGCTCTCTGGGCACACATAAATCTAACACACCCATTATTAACCCATTAAGACCTGGGACGCATCTGTGTCATTTTTAGATTTTAGCTAAAACGCATTATTTTACTCTTTGGCTATTCAAAAATAGCAGATATACAAGCTCTATACGAGCTTGTATATCTGCTATTTTTTAAAATGTACAATGAAAATGTGAGCAAATATTTGAATATATATATATTTTTTTAAAGCAAACATTTTTAACTCAAATCTTTGCTTCTGGGGGTCCCTGGAACAACATATTTTGAGATGGGGGTCCGCTGCCAAATACATATAATTTTGGGGGTCCTTGACATGAAAAAGATTGAGAATCACTGATATAGAAACATACGTTTTTCAGAATACTTAGGAGACATGTAGAATCGGCTTCAGGTCTTAACCCATTAAGACCTGGAACGCATCTGTGTCACTTTAGATTTCTTTGGCTATTCAAAAATAGCAGATATACAAGCTCATAGCGCGGCACCGAGTGCCGCGCTATGAGCTTGTAGATCTGCTATTTTGTTGTTTTGCAGCTGTGTTGTTTTCTAGCCTGCCATGTTTTCACCAGAGAGTGGTGACAATCATGTGGACATGATGATGAGTCAGCTCCTGGAAGTCCTCTGGTGGCCACATTAATGCGTTAATACAGAGACGCAGAACGTAATAGTAATGCATGTCTCCTTGGCCGTATAGGGATGTACCTGGTGGCTAAATACATCCAGGAGAAGACAGACAGCGTGGTGATCTTCTCTGGAGAGGGCTCAGATGAGCTGACCCAGGGATACATCTACTTTCACAAGGTCAGTTCCTCTAGTCTAGACCAGTGGATGGATGGCAACCATCGTCATGTCAACCATCCAACCATATGCACTGTGAGCTTGTAGGTTATGCTTAATGTGATGGTGAACCAGGCTTAATCCATCAAGATCGGGAACGCATCTGTGTCATTTTAAGATTTCTTTGGCTATTCAAAAATAGCAGATCTACAAGCTCATAGCGCGGCACCGAGTGCCGCGCTATGAGCTTGTATATCTGCAATTTCTTTTGAAATATCGTGAACATTTGTGCAAATCTTTGAATATATTTATTTATAAAAAACAGTTAAAAGCGATTTTTTTTACTCAAATCTTTGCTTCTGGGGGATTCTACAAATGTCTTCTAAATCCTAACAGTTTTTTTTGAAAAAAAACGTATGTTGCTATAATATCAGTGGTTCTCAAACCTTTTTTTTTTTTTCATATCAAGGACCCCCAAAATGATATGTATTTGGTTGCAGACCCCCATCTCAAACTATATTGTTCCAAGGACCCCCAGAAGCAAAGATTTGAGTTACAAATCTTCACGATTTTTCTTTAAAAAATAGCAGATCTGGCCTGGGCCGTAGCGTGACGGTCCAGACACCCTAGGCTGCAATGCCAGCCTGACAGCGTGTCGCGGGTTCGACTCCCGTTCCCGACGACCTTTGCTGCATGTCACCCCCCATCTCTATCCCCATTTCCTGTCAGCCTACTTTCCCTGTCCCTCTCTAAATAAAGGTATAAAAAAGCCCCCCAAAAAAAATCTTTAAAAAAAAGAAAAAGCAGATCTACAAGCTCATAGCGCGGCACTCGGTGCCGCGCTATGAGCTTGTAGATCTGCTATTTTTGAATAGCCAAAAGAAATCCAAAAATGACACGGATGCGTTCCCGGAATTGAACTAGGCTCCCAGTCCTAAGACGGCGGCGGAGGACAGCGTTCGTCTCCTGAAGGAACTCTACCTGTTTGACAACCTGCGGGCGGACCGCACCACTGCAGCACACGGGTAAAAGCAACACTCTCATCTATCAGGGATGCATTGGTCTTGGGGACGCGGTAACACACCGTGCAACCCCCTTTTTTTTTGAGCAGGAGCACACGCACACGCATCGATTTAAAACAACCCTTAATTCACGTCTCAACAAAGTTTACAAAGGCTGCAGACCGCCGGGTGTCACACCAGCATGAATTAACATAGGAATGAGCCTAGATGCATGTCAATGGTCCGTTGTGTGAGCTGTAGTGTAGGTGTTAGGCGACGTGCATGTGACCTCCTTTAAAATAGCGTCCCACCGCTAACAAAAGCACCACAACGCTGCTCATTAGTCACTCTACACGCACGCACGCACGCACGCACGCACGCACACACACACACACACACACACACACACACACACACACACACACACACACACACACACACACACACACACACACACACACACACACACACAAAACACTTAGCAACTGTTTATTACTGCTACCATTTCCTTCCACTAGATGTCACTCTAAACCAGAGGTGATGCAACTTTGATGATGGAGAGGGCCACTATATTTCCACACTCACTCCAGAGGGCCACAATGCATATACTGTCGGGCCATTCTATGTCTCACAAAAGTAGCAAAAATAGCCGATCTACAAGCTCAAAACGCGTCACAGTGCGATGTGTTTTGAGCTTCTAGATCTGCTATTTTTGCTACGTTTGAATTGGAATCCAGATTTCTTTTTGCTATTTTTGAATTGGAATTCTGAAAAGTAACATTTCTATTTAATTTCAAATGCATTTAGTTATACGTCTTATGTTAACTTTATGAACTTGAATACAAATACATTGGACATAAAAAAGACAATAGAATGTTAATACTAGTCATTAAGCTACTAATATAGACTGAAGTACTTAAAGCGGGTCATGTTTGCATGTTTGGAATTGTAAACAGCTGAAATCAATAATGTATCAGTATTCTGATATTAACCTGAGGGCCGCATTAAGTGAAGGTGGGGGCCGCATGTGGCCCCCGGACCGCCAGTTGCCCATGTATGATCTAAACCCTTCAGTGACTGAACCTCAAGCAGATTGTTTATAGGTGCTACAGTGGATTATGTAAATTATGTTAAATAATCCCTCATGTACAGGCAGTCATAACCCAGCTCACATCAAACCAAATGAATCACCTCTGCATTGTTCCTCACATTTCACTTTGGTTTTGTTTTGTTTTCTGTTTTAACCCATTAAGACCTGGAACGCATATGTGTCACTTTTTGATTTGAGCTAAAAAAGCATCATTTTACACTTTGGGCAATTTTTGAAAAATCGTGAAAATTTGTGCAAATCTTTGAATATATATTGTTTTAAAGCGAACATTTTTAACTCAAATCTTTCCTTCTGGGGGGTCCCTGGAACAACATATTTTGAGATGGGGGTCGGCGGCCAAATACATATCATTTTGGGGGTCCTTAACATGAAAAAGATTGAGAACCACTGATATAGAAACATATGTTTTTTCAGAATACTGTTGGGATTTAGAAGACATTTGTAGAATCGGCTTCATTAATGGGTTAATTCAATTCCTTCTTGTTTACAAGATTGCATATGCATCTTAACAATACACTGAGCCACAAAATCTGTGTGTGTGTGTGTGTGTGTGTGTGTGTGTGTGTGTGTGTGTGTGTGTGTGTGTGTGTGTGTGTGTGTGTGTGTGTGTGTGTGTGTGTGTGTGTGTGTGTGTGTGTGTGTGTGTGTGTGTGTGTGTGTGTGTGTGTGTGTGGGTGGCGTGTGCGCACATGTGTTGTTTACTGACGCACTGCATCCTGTCACATCATTGTCCTGTCTCTGTTATCAGACAATAAAGTCTTGATCATCGTATCATAGCTTCAGTGGAGAAGTAGATTGGATGAATATATTATCCAGCCCTCAAAAGAAACGACTTGATAGAATATGCTAAATATACTCTTTGTTCAATTACTTCCTGTATTGACAATCATACTGATGCAGCTCTCTGTGAATTAGTATGGAAATGGAAACCAGCCTGTTTAATCAATACCTTTGTATTTGTCTGGCTCCCTGTGTACAACTTATGAATATCATATGTGTGTGTGTGTGTGTGTGTGTGTGTGTGTGTGTGTGTGTGTGTGTGTGTGTGTGTGTGTGTGTGTGGTGTTCTGTGTTGTGTGCAATGGTGGAAAAAGTACTCAAATGTTTTAAATAACCCTTTAAGACCTGAGGCGATTCTTAAAAATGTTTTCTAAATCCTAACAGTTTTTTGAAAAAAAAATCCAAAACATTTTTTTTCAAGATTTTTCAAAAATAGCAGATCTACAAGCTCATAGCGCGGCAGGAACACAGATGCATTCCAGGTCTTAATGGGTTGTTAAGTAAAACAACGCGATGCAATGTGAGCTTGTAGATCGGCTATTTTTAAATAGCCTAGGTATAAAATAGGGCTAAAGTGGTTAATGTATCTTTTTATAACGTAATCATTTATATCTGCAAAGTAACTAAAGTTTTCAAATTATTGTAGTGGAGTAAAAACTACAATATTTGCCTCTGAAATGTAGTGGAGTAGAAGTAAAAGTATAGACGATTGGAAATACTCCAGTGAAGTAAAAAATACCTCACAATTGTAATTAAGTACAGTACTTGTGTAAATGTACTTAGTTACTTTACACCACTGTGTGTGTGCTTATATACAGTATACTATACTTGTGAAGGGCCACTATGTCCCCACAAGTATAGCGATACCATATGGTTTGTTTGTATGGTTTCAGGTTGGAGTTGAGGGTTCCCTTCCTGGACCACAGGTTCACAGCGTACTACCTGTCCCTGCCCGAGGAGATGAGGATACCCAGGGTCAGTACGCTGACCTCTGAGGTCATCATTATGTTTGCACTGAGTGTTTGGTGCTGTTTAGCATGAAGGGGTTTCAACTGTTCGTGTCCGTTCCTGGGTTTTCAGCACTGTTTACTTACAGTGTGTGCTCAACGTGACGTAGATACTGTTGGATGACGTAGATACTGGAGAAGAGATCCAGTGGAACTAAAAGACAAATCATTTTATGTTTGGTTGTGCTCGGGTGTTGCGCTCTCTAAATAGCAGATCTACAAGCTCACAACGCGTCGCAGAGCTTGTAGATCGGCTATTTTCAGCATGCAACCAAGTGTAGCTACCAAGAAAGTAGGAAGCTGATTTATTGCACTTTTACCTCAGCGCTAGGTATACTCTTAGTTGCTTGTTTTAGAAGAGAACTAGACCATACCCGGTCGGCGCATCCGTGGGGGGATATGCGCACATGATCTGGCAACCCGGGAGGCGACATTGTTTGACACATAAACGCTAATAAGAAGCTGAGATTTGATGAAATCGAAAAACGGGCTTCACAGTTGCGTTCAGATGGTAATGGTCAATGGCTGTGTGCAAAATCAGAACAATTGGTCCAGCCAGTGAGGAGAACCGGGTTGTGACACCACTACAAACAAACAAACAAACGGACACACGGACACACAGAGGTTACTAGAATTATAGTAGGATGCACTTCAGACTTCTGGTGATTAGTAGTTTCCTTGCATACCTATGTTGAATGCACTTATTATAAGTCGCTTTGGATAAAGAGTCTGCTAAATGACTGTAATGTAATGTGTAAAATCAGCCATTACGACGCCATCAAGGCACCGCCAAAATACATTTTAGTTGACTAAATCAACTGTAGATTTAGTCGACTATAATCTAAAAACTAAAACATTTCATATGTACTAAAATATGACTAAAACTAAATGGAATTTTATTCCAAAGACTATGACTAAAACTAAATAAAAATTTGCTGTCAAAATCAACACTAGTTCTAACTGTAGGTATGTACTTTATTATGGTATGCACTGTACATAATATTATTAAATAGTATGTACTGTACACTATAAACAGGGGTGCACATAACTTTTTAGGTCTGGTACGCAGAAGAGCACCTGGACATGTGACTTGGTGCGCATGGCGCCCGTCCCGTTTTGTCAACGGGGGGGGGGGGGGGGTCAGCCCGGACAAGTTTTGTCAACGGGGGGGAGGGGGGGGGGTTCAGTACGGTGCCCACCGGACAGTTTTGTCAACGGGGGGGGGGGGGGGGGGGGGGGCGAGAAAAAAAGGACGCTCTGCTTCTAAATTCCGCCGTTTTTCGCCGTTTTTTTTTCTCAGGCTGTTAGATAAAGCCCCCAAGGTTGGTGCCCTGTGCTGCTGCGCTGATTTTATCCGCCAGATTGGGACGTTCACGGCATATTTTGCACCATTACGGTGCGTTCATCATCGGTGACGAGTGCCTCTAACAGCCGCTGCTGGCTGCGTGCACGCAGCGAGGCAATGCGAGGCGATGCGAGGCGATGCGAGGCGACGCGAGTCATATCTCTATGTGCCTAATGGCTGTACATGGGGCCGACGGGTGCTTTAGAGTGATTGTGTGAGTGTGGCTTCAGGAAGTAAATTCCTAGCCTCGATCTCCAGGCTTTTATTTTTTAGTTTTGCTAAAAAATAAAAGCTTGGAAATTCCTGTCCCAGCTGTTGGTGCGCAAAAGCGCCTCGCGTCGCCTGATGTGGTGCGCATTTTTTATTTTGGGTGCGCATGCGCACCTGCGCACCAGTTATGTGCACCCCTGACTATAAAGCACATGGATGCACCTGGGACGTATCATCAGTGTTGTAGCCTGGGGTCATCGGGTGTTTCGGGTCTCGCAAAAACATACACCCTCGCCCAGGTGACCCAGCCGGTGTTGATCAAGCGCCGACTTACGTCCCCGTAGCTACAGTATCCACGGTCAGTCCTCTTAAAGAAAGACAGGGACACTCAGTCCGCTTCTCCAGAACTACTCTGCCGGGACCGGGGGAGGCTCTGGCACGTGGAGGGACTATAGGCTCTGTGGATGGCCTCCTGGCCGGGCTCCTCCTTCGTCTCACCAGGTCCAGGACCTGAGCGCTGCACCAGATCCGTTGCACCGCCCCGATCCAAACATTTCCTTCTTGCGTGATGGTGTCTTGGGCCGTGGTGGTACTGCAGGCTCCACTTGCGGCTTGCTTGAATGGCCCTCCTTCACCCATTAAGATGAGACCGATTCTACAAAATGTCTTCTAAATCCTAGCAGTTTAAAAAAAAAATGTGTTACTATGTCAGTGGTTCTCAAACATTTTCATGTGAAGGACCCCAAAATTATATGTATTTGGCCGCAGAGCCCCATCTCAAAATATTTTGTTCCAGGGACCCTCAGAAGCGAAGATTTGAGTTACAAATGTTCGCTTGAAAAAAAATATATTCAAAGATTTGCACACACTTTCACGATTTTTCAAAAATAGCAGATATACAAGCTCATAGCGCGGCACCGAGTGCCGCGCTATGAGCTTGTATATCTGCTATTTTTGAATAGCCAAAGTGTAAAATGATGCTTTTTAGCTCAAATCTAAAAATGACACAGATGCGTCCCAGGTATTGGGTTAAAGGCCTCACCGTGGATTTGTTGGGCTTCTTCCTCACGGAAGACACAGGCTGGGGGCGCTAACCCATACTGCTCCCGGGTCCGCGATGCCGTCTACATTCTGACTGTCAACAGTCTCTCCGGTGGTCACCAAACTATTCCTGGTTGTCACGTAGTCTAATTCCTATGAGCCACTATAAATAGGATCACTAACTATAAAGAAAACATCACATGGATGCACCTAGGACGTATCATCAGTGTTGTAGATATGCATTATTAAAAATTAGCACATATTATCATTAAATATTATGGTCTGTCCTGTTGTCTCCAGCATGGAGTGGAGAAGCACCTCCTGAGGGACTCCTTCAAGGGCCTGAACCTGATCCCTGAGGACATCCTGTGGAGGAGGAAGGAGGCCTTCAGTGACGGCATGATGTCTGTCAGGAAGTCCTGGTACACCGTGCTGCAGGAGCACCTAGAGGCTGAGGTACTGTCTGTCTGTCTGTCTGTCTGTCTGTCTGCCTGTCTGTCAGGAAGTCTGTCTGTCTGTCTGTCTGTCTGTGTGTCTGCCTGCCTGCCTGTCTGCCTGCCTGTCTGTCTGTCTGTCTGTCTGTCTGTCTGTCTGTCTGTCTGTCTGTCTGTCTGCCTGCCTGCCTGTCTGTCTGTCTGTCTGTCTGTCTGTCTGTCTGTCTGTCTGTCTGTCTGTCTGTCTGTCTGTCTGTCTGCCTGCCTGCCTGCCTGCCTGTCTGTCTGTCTGTCTGTCTGTCTGTCTGTCTGTCTGTCTGTCTGCCTGCCTGCCTGCCTGTCTGTCTGTCTGTCTGTCTGTCTGTCTGTCTGTCTGTCTGTCTGTCTGTCTGCCTGTCAGGAAGTCCTGGTACACCGTGCTACAGGAGCACCTAGAGGCTGAGGTACGTGTGTGTTTGGAGCCACTAGAGGTGAAATAGTCAGGGGTGCACATAACAGGTGCGCATGCGTCGCCAAAATAAATTCTGCGCGGCACATCAGACGACGTGAGGCGCTTTTGCGTACCAACAGCTGGGACAGGAATGTCCAAGCTTTTATTTTTTAGCAAAACTAAAAAATAAAAGCCTGGAGGTCGAGGCTAGGAATTTACTTCCTGAAGCCACACTCACACATGCACGGTGATGCACGCCCATACACAATACACACCCATGGGGAGGAGGCGGAGGTGGAGGGGACGCATGCTGCAGTGCACGTGATTGTGTGAGTGTGGCCTCGAATCCTGACACAGTCAGTCGCACGACTCGCACGCATCAAGCTGCTGGCTGTGTTGCAGGCACTCGTCACCGATGATGAACGCACCGTGATGGTGCAAAATATGCCGTGAACGTCCCAATCTGGCGGATAAAAGCAGCGCAGCACAGGGCACCAACCTTGGGGAGGGAATTTCCAAGCTTTTATTTTTTAGCAAAACTAAAAAATAAAAGCCTGGAGATCGAGGCTAGGAATTTACTTCCTGAAGCCACACTCACACATGCACGGTGATGCACGCCCATGCGTGCACCAGTTGTTAGAACATCTTATTGGGACAGAGAGCATAGAGTTAAAATAAGGGACAGAGCCCTCTATGTCTCGTCTGTCAGACAGACAGCAGATGGACTCTTCAGATATCTTCTCATACTCGCAAGAGTGTGTTACTGGGATAGAGAAAGGTTGATAACAAAGTAGATTTTCTCCTGATTTGTGTCTCTCTCTCTCTCTCTCTCTCTCTCTCTCTCTCTCTCTCTCTCTCTCTCTCTCTCTCTCTCTCTTAAATTCAAATGGGTTTTATTAGCATTAGAAAAACATAAGTTTGCATTGCCAAAGTGGAACAAAACAATCAAAGCAAAACAATGTATGTACAATTAAATGGGAATAAAAGTAATGAGTAAACACAGCTGTGTTACATTGTAACTTAGACTCTCTCTCTCTCTCTCTCTCTCTCTCTCTCTCTCTCTCTCTCTCTCTCTCTCTCTCTCTCTCTCTCTCTCTCTATTTTTAAACAGATGAATTTATTTCACACATACGAACGAGCGGAAACGATCGCGGCGATTAATGCAAAAAAATAAATAGCGATTATCTCAAATAATTGCCATCAGGTCGATTAATTCTATAATAACTGTGACAGGCCTATAGTCACACCTGGACCTGTTCTCACAGCATAGCAGGGTCCCTGGGGAGTGCTTTACAATCACACCATACTCTATCTGAAGAGCCTTTTAGATCGCTTTTTAAAACACCATTCTGTTTGCTGCTGTTATTATTTCCTCCCTTTCTGATCGCCTTTTAAAACACCTATATCTAATAATATTAGATATATTTGTATTCTACTTGTTTATTTAAAGGACCCCAATGGAAACAGGCCATAGTGCTATATACAACACTATGCAAATAAACCAGTAGAAATCAATAATAAAAAATATGTACAGTTAATTAAACTTCCATTCATAGGAGAATCATCCAGAAGAGAAAGGGGGGACATAATAACTGTTAAGAGCAGCAGCAAACAGAATGGTGTTTTAAAAGGCCATCTAAAATAACTAACTAATATGATGAAATATAATAATTGCGTTGTAATCGCTATAGATAGATAGCCAGCGGCAAACAGAATGGTGTTTTAACTCATTAAGACCTGAGACTGATTCTGCAAATGTCGTCTAAATCCCAACAGTTTTGTGAAAATACTAATGTTTCTATAATCAGTGGTGCTCAAACTTTTTCATGTCAAGGACCCCCAAAATGATATGTATTTGGCCCCGGACCCCCATCTCAAAATGTGTTGTTCCAGGGACCCCCCATAAGCAAAGAATAGAGTTAAAGATTTTCGCTTGAAACAATACATATATTCAAAGATTTGCACACATTTTCACGATTTTTCAAAAAATAGCAGATATACAAGCTCGTAGAGTGCCGCGCTACGAGCTTGTAGATCTGCTATTTTTGAATAGCCAAAAGTGTAAAATAATGCTTTCTAGTTCGAATGAAAAAGTGACACAGACGCGTTCCAGGTCTTAATGGTGTTTTAAAAGGCCATCTCAAAGGCACTGCGGATAGCGTGCGGTGTGATTCTAAAGCAACGCGTCCCTGGGGGGCACACCGTTTAGGAAGAGAGGATGGAGGATGGGAGAGACTCATCTGTGTGCAATTAACACCCCCCCCCCCCTCCTCCCCCCTCCCTCTACTGTATTTATAAGTCTTTTGTTTGTCCAGAATCTTTGATCAGCAGAGAGAGCTGCCTGTTAGCTTTGATTGATGGAGGATTGATTTCCACCAGGAAATTAAGCCATTCAATCCTTGGAACGCATATCCTGGTACGCAACGCAACGCAATCCTGGAACGCATCTGTGTGTCATTTTAGATTGGAGCTTTAACTATTGTTTTATAGTTTGGGCTATTCAAAAATAGCAGATCTACAAGCTCATAGCGCGGCACCGAGATCTGCTATTTTTTTTTTTAAAACATGAAAATGTGTGCAAATCTTTGAATATATATATTTTTTAGAGCGAACTGGGAATTCTTGGGGATTCTACAAATGTCTTCTAAATTCTAACAGTTAAAAAAAAAAAACTTATGTTGCTATAACTACAGTGGTTCTCAAACTTTTTTCATGTCAAGGACCCCCAAAATTATATGTATATTTGGCCGCGGACCCCCATCTCAAAATATGTTGTTCCAGGGACCCCCCAGAAGCAAAGTTTTGAGTTAAAATGTCGGCTTTAAAAATATATATATATTTAAAGATTTGCACAATTGTTCACAACTTTTTTTTAAATAGCAGAGCTACAAGCTCATAGCGCGCGGCACTCTATGAGCTTGTAGATCTGTTACGTTTGAATAGCCAAAGTATAAAATAACGTGGTTATACAGATGCGTTCCCGGTTTTAATGGGTTAAAGCTGTTTTGTTTGCTACCTGCCGGGGGGGGGTGTAGTGGGGCAGTGGTCTCAGAAAGCTGTTTAAAGCCGTTCCCACAGCTTGTTATTGCACACACTCTGCTACACGTGCATTTGTGCGTTCCCATGAGCTGTTCTGGTAAGTGCCTAGCTGGCTGTTTTGCATAACGATGGTCTTCCACTACGTTCTCACGCCATTCGTTAGTGGTGTCTGCTGTCAATCACTGATGAGGTGTCAATTTATTCTTACTTACAGCCGAAGCTCCAGTCTGCTTTGCTTAAAGGAGTAGTTCACCCAAAAAGTGACTTATTTTCTATCAATTACACACCCCGTAAAGCCTTGAATGAATTCCTGCATTCCTGAGCCAATAATTTGATGACCGGCTGAAACATGCTAATGTCTCCTACCAGAGACTCCGCCGTATGTATGTACAATTAAAAGGGAATAAAAATATAATGTGTAAATAGTGCTGTGTTACATTGCAACTTAGAGAAATCTATCTTAAAAAACGAATGTGTATTTTCTGTTGGAAATAGTTCTACAGTTTCCCCCGCTCGCCTCGCTACCTGTCAAGTGTCACGCACACACACACACACACACACACACACACACACACACACACACACACACACACACACACACACACACACACACACACACACACAGACATTTGTGTTAGTGAAGTTATCCCTAAATCTAGCTCTATTATAAATAAATAAATATATGAAATATTGCTATAGCCTCGCAATGGTTAAAAAAATATATTTTTGGTTTATTAAAAGCATGACTGTGTTAAGATAATTTTATTGTGTTCTGGCTTTTAACATTTGCTTTAGGATAAAAAATTTGAAACCAAATGGCAGCAATATTTCAATGTTTTGCATTTCCTTTGGTATAAACAGGGGTGCACATAACTTTTTAGGTCTAGTACTCAGAAGAGCACCTGGAGATGTGACTTGGTGCGCACAAAAAATAAATGGTCCCGTGCCGTTTTGTCGTTTCTTTTTTCTCACGCCGTTTGGTGAAGCCCCCAAGGTTGGTGCCCTGTGCTGCGGTGCTTTCATCCGCCAGGTTTGGACGTTCACGGCATATTTTGCACCAGTAGAATCATCGGTGACGAGTGCCTCTAACAGCCGCTGCACGCAGCGGGGCAATGCGAGGCGATGCGAGACACTCACACAATCACGTGCAGCATGTGTCCTCGTTCTCCAGGCTTTTATTTTTTAGTTTTGCTAAAAAATAAAAGCTTGGAAATTCCTGTCCCAGCTGTTGGTACGCAAAAGCGCCTCGCGTCGTCTGATGTGCCGCGCATTATTTATTTTGGGTGCGCATGCACACCTGCGCACCAGTTATGTGCACCCCTGGGTATAAAAGCTTTGGGACAATAGCAGCGGATTTTTCTCTCTCTCTCCAACCCACCAAAAGCAAACATGTTACTACTTCTACTATTACTGTACATCTGACTCACCTTTTCTCTGGTTAAACCCTGTCTGTCTCTCCAGGTGAATGACTCTCAGCTGGAGAAAGCTCATAAGACGTTCCCTCACCTCCCCCCCACCACCAAGGAGGCTTACTACTTCAGGCAGGTGTTCGAGAAGTGCTTCCCCGGCCGAGGCAAGTGGATCTCCCACTACTGGATGCCCCGCTGGATCGATGGAGCCACGGACCCCTCAGCCAGGACCCTGTCCATCTACACGCCCGACAAGGACCAGTAGATGATGACCCCCACGGCAGTGGTGGAAAAAAGTACTCAAGATTGTTTACTTAAGTAAAAGTATCAATATTGCAATGTAGAAATACTCTGTTACAAAGTTAAATGTACTTGAGTAAAAAGTACACAAGTATTGGCATCAAAATGTACCTAAATACCAAAAGTAAAAGTACTAGTTATGCAGAATTTCCCGTTCCCGTTACAAAAATGTGTAAAAGGCTTTTGAAAATAGCAGATCTACAAGCTCACAACGCGTCGCCATGCGACGCGTTGTGAGCTTGTAGATCGGCTATTTTCAAATAGCCTAAGTTTACACAGGGCTGAAGTGGTTATTGTGTGTTTTGTAATAATAATCTAAATCCACAAAGTAACTAGTAACTAAAGTTTTCAAATAATTGTGGTGGAGTAGAAGTAAAAGTATAGAAAAATGGAAATACTCCAGTAAAGTAAAAAATTCTCAAAATTGTACTCATGTACAGTACTCGACTTTCCACCACTGCTCAGTGGTATAAACCATGTTTATGTATGTTCTTCAGGGACTCAATTCTTGCCTTTAAGCATCATTCACAGAAGATTGTATGAAAATAAGGAGTGAAAATATCCTTGAAACCATAACTACATTTTACTCTAATGTAAACTATCACATTGCAATATCTCACCCTGAGTACTTGGTAGCTCTGGTCCTTAGCGTTAGAAGGACTTCTCCTTAACGCTGTCGCTATGGTACTTTACATCCTTTCTCCTCACACCCGCGGTAGAGCAGGCTGCGCAGCCTCTCGTCTTTAGTCAAAATAAAAAATACACTTTAGCTTCTCGCCAAAATAAAGACGGTTTCATGGAGTTTAAGGCCTACTCTACTAAGTGGCAACACTCTGAGCCCCTTACCTCACGTCTAAAATACACTTTTTGGACAGAAAAGAAAATATTTCACTGGAAGGAAAAAAAATGTTTTTGGTTGCTCCACTGCGCCCTCTACAGATCTGGTCAATGGAATTGTTCTATTGACCAGGTTTTTCCTTCCGATGAAATATTTTCTTTTCTGAATCACTTCTTCTTACTTTTAGACCGGTTGTTATCAAACATCATCACGTAAAGGACCCCCATATTGATGCGTATTTGTCCACGGACCCCCATCTGAACATATTCTATGCAAAGGACTCCCATAAGAGAAGATTAGTTCACATTTGTCAAGATTTGTCAAAACATTTTAGGCAAAAAAGCCGACCTACAAGCTCTTGAGTATTTGTGAGCTTAAATACACGTTTTGAGCTTGTAAAATAAGGCTTTACATGTTTAAACTGTTCCTCATTTTGCTGCGGACCCCCTGGAACCCCCTCAAGGACCCCCAGGCGTCCCACTTTGAGAACCTGTGTTTTACAGAGTAACTACTCTAGTAAGCTCACTATTAAGCTATCTATGCAAGACATTATTTCAGCTGGTTCCCTGCTATGTTTACAAGTCAGCTATACAATATATTTACCTTATCATCTACTAATATATAAGTTTATCATTTCCCTTCTGTTTGGACTGGACTCTGGTCAGTTGTCATTATGAAGTTAAAACTATAGCCTTACGCCGTAAGGCTAGCAATCATTAATCATCATTTATTGATGTATTGCAAATGAACTGTATGTAATTGTATAAACATGGACAAATGTTTAGCAGTGTCAGAAATAAAAAGAAATGTTCTTGATAAACATTGTACTCAATGTATTTACTATTTACCACTAAAAACCTGTGAAGATTCATTATTATAGTGTCTAAAATCCTTATAACAACATTAATTCCTTCTTTAAAAAAGAGGGGAAAGAAAGTTCTGGCACTTTGATTACCTTTTAGTTTTTATTGATTTTAGGAGGATTAACCATAAATCATATTTCTAGCTAGTTGCCAAGGGAACGGATAGATTAAAATGTAACATTTTACTGGGTGCACCAAGCCTAAAACTGTGCTCAATCATAATGATCATTATAGTCAAAATAAAGTCTGTTATTTAAATGAATCCAAGTCTGTAAAGTAAACTGTGGCACAACTGGCTTTTAGAGAGGACGCCCACACAAAGTTTTTCCACATTTACATAATTTTAAATAGTTATAAAGTGATGCCTGGTCGTTTGATTACAGACTAATTTATGTGTTGTTGTCGTACGACCTTTTAGATCAGCCTCATCTAGTGGTGGAAAAAGTACTCACATTTTTTACTAAAGTAAAAGTATCAATACTGCAATGTAAGAATAGGCTACAAGTTAATAGTAAGGTATTCAAAATGTACTTGAGTAAAAGTTCAAAAGTATTGCTATCAAAATTATACAACAATATTTTGTTCCTGTCGGGGTGGAAATATTGTATGTCCAAAATTTGTTCCTTTTTTATTACGATTTAAAAAAATATATATATTTATAAAATAGCTGATCTACAGGCTTGCGTTGTGAACTTGTAGATCTGTTATTTTAATTAGCTTTTGTGCGACACTTGTATGAAGAAGTTGAGCATTAATTTACGAAAACAAAACATAGAAAGTTGAAATATGACAGCAACGATTAGGAATGAGTCGTTTGAGCTGTTATCGAGGAGGCAAAACCATTTAAAATAGTGTTACGGTTTAATTTCATACATTTTGTGTTCAAATTGGTTGTGACTCCTGACTTAGTTTTAAAGAGCAAAACTATTACATTTCAGTGAAATGACTCTGATTTGGTGTGACTAGATAGAGGTTAGCATTTGGGTTGTGCTTAATTCACTCTCCGTCGTATCGTGCACCAGAAACTAGCCGATCTATAAGCTCACGGGATGCTTTGCAACGTCACAACTTCATCACAATTTGTGAGCTTGTAGATCAGCTATTTTCGGTGTACATCCAAGTTTAAAATCAGACTTAAAGGGAAACATTATAACTGTTTTCATGCTGACTGCTGCTAATGACATAAATCAAAGTGGTTTAATAGTTTGACACAATGAATCTAAAATGTATGTCTGTGATTTTGTTCATCTAGATTGTTTTTGTGGTGTAGTACCTCTCTCATCCACCAGAGTGCTCTCATTCCCCAGGTATGCTGGAACATTACTAGATCTCCTGGTAATAATTTGTATTAAAACACATAATCTGTAATGCATTGTAAACATAATTATAATGAATTATAATCTGTATAACATTGTGTAATTTTAAGCACGGATTAATATTTAACAATAATCATACTAATCATTATGAAATATGTTCTATAATAATTACTTATAAGGCCAAGTATCATAAAGTCATGACTGCTGGACAGCCATGGACTTTTTTTGGTTGCGGCCAAATACTTGGGTGCTTTTTCACTTAAAGGACGACTTCACCACTTTTCAACCTATCTTCATATAATAGGTCCTCACTAATGCTCATGATAAAATGATACAATTTTTTTCTACTTGGTCTCTGTCTCATAGGAGGGCTGTGGACAGTCCAGAAACCCGTCTACCAGTGACATCATCGTTAGGCAGGATTTTTTTTTCCAAAAAGATTACAATTTTTTTATTCAGATTTGTATTAAAGGGGCTACACCATGAATTTCATTTTTTTTTAGGTTTTTAGTATTTTTTGGGCTCCCCAGTGTCTCTTGTACCCAAAAAAATATTTTTTTTTAACATTCAGTCATTCATGCTCATTTCATGGATTTCCTGAATGGGCGTGTCTGAACAGGCCATTTCAGAATGGCAGGGCAAGTGATGTCACTTGCCCTGATTTTGCATTGATGATGGCCAGACAGAATTGCTCAGTAGCTCCCCCCTGCCCAATAGGACGTTTTGGTATTGCAGCTGAAAAAGCTTGGAATGACAGACAGTCAGATAGTGAGAAAAAATATCTGGATGTTTTTTAGGCTTACAACCTGTTAGGGGGCAATATTTATATATAATATATATTTTTTTAATTCATGGTGTAGCCCCTTTAAGGCGAGAACAATGGGATCTATTATTGCATTGCAACTTTCCAGGAATACAAAGCATGCAGTTTCTATTAGCTTGGATTCCCCATCGATGATGTCACTGGTAGACGGGTTTCTGAACTGTCTACAGCCCTCCTCTGAGACACAAACTGATTAGATTTTTTTTATCATGAGCATTAGTGAGGACCTATTATATGAAGACAGGTTGAAAAGTGGTGAAGTCGTCCTTTAAAGCACCCAAGTATATATAAATGCATTTATACTTGACCTGCATTTATATTTGACCTAATAAGTCATTATAAAATGGGTTTAAAAAATGAGTCAAATTGATTATTGTTATAAAGCAGGGGTCTTCAACCTTTTTAGGCCAAAGACCCCCTAGCTGAGAGAGACATGAAGCAGGGACCCCCTACTCTATATTGTATAGAATTGTGTTTCAGATTCAACTTTTTTTGTTTGGTCTGCTCTTTTTTTCCCTCTACACCAAACACCTCTTTGCCAAAAATAGCCGATCTACAAGCTCACAGCGCGAGGCGTTGTGAGCTTGTAGATCTGCTATGTTTGGCTAAAGTTCTCCTCAGAATAGGGATGCTAGGGTTCAAGAAAACATCATATCACACAAAGATTTGGCGGACCCCCTGTAGTAACTCTGAGGACCCCCTGTTGAAGACCCCTGTTATAAAGCATGACTATTTACGTGCTTTTAACTGTAATTATATTGTGTTATTATAACCACATTATACGTGTTTATAATGCATTATAGAAACTATGGCTTCATAGAAAGCGTCCTTTATATCATCAGCAATCCACAACACATGACATAATTGGTGGGAATAAGAAATGTGAATTCAACCGATAAGGAAAATAGTTTTAATATTATTGAGTGACATGGTGACAGCATCTCTAATAAAGTCACTTTGAAACAGGAATATGAGAACATGCCCTGAAACCAACAGACGGAAGGTCCATCATCTCTGAACGCATTATTTACACACACCATCGCTCAATGATTTATAACAAGTTATGAGGCACTATACAGTGACATTGGCAGTGCAACTTTTATCTATGTACACTGAGGATAGAATACACATTGCTGAGTCCACCATAACAGAAGATTCATAGAGAGATGGAGGTATGGTTGTAGTCAGTGGTTCGTAGAAGAATGGTTCAAGATCAGTGGTTCGTAGAGGAATGGTTCTAGATCAGTGGTTTGTAAAGGAATGGTTCTAGATCAGTGGTTCGTAGAGGAATGGTTCTATCAGTGGTTCGTAAAGGAATGGTTCTAGATCAGTGGTTCGCAAAGGAATGGTTCTAGATCAGTGGTTCTCAAACCTTTTAGCTCGAGACTCAAAAGAGAAATGTGATGTGTCCCTGCATGGGACCCAAACTAGTGAAAATAGCCAATCAACAAGCTCACAACACATCACGATGCATGCGTTGTGAGCTTAAAAAGAACAAAACAAAATTCTTCTGACATTTTTTTTAATGTGTTTTTAATTTATGAAAAATGTTGAATTTTTGGGGAGACATTTTAGAAAATTGGAAAATTAAGGGATATTTACTCGCGACCCATAAAAATGTGTCCGCTGCCCCACAAATGGGTCCCGATCCACTGTTTGGGAACCAGTGTTCTAGAATGACCACACATTAAATAACACATTTATGCCATTGTGGTTGGGTTGGGTTGAGGGGGTTGGGTGTGGTGTGGTGTGGTGTGTTTGGGTTGGGTGTAGAGGGGTTGGGTTGAGGGGGTTGTGGGGTTGGGTTGGGTGTAGAAGGGTTGGGTTGGGGTTGGGTTGAGGGGGTTGGGTTGAGGGGGTTGGGTCCTCCTCTGCTGTGACAAAGGGACACAATGACATTGGGCACACAGGTAAACAGCACTCACTGCTACATCACTACAATGTGAAGAAAAACACAAATCCCATCAGACTAACATCTCTACAGGTTTGGAGTAAAAAGTAAAAGCAGCATGGTGAGGGTCTGTGATGTGAGGGTCATTAGGATGAGATGCTCAGCGTTTCTTCTCCAGGTCCTGTATTGTGCTCCAGTCGTATAGATCTGTAGACACAACACAAGAAAAGAACGCTTCTTCAATCAAACGGTCAACCTTTCAAGTAGCCTCTAGTCCAGTGGTTCTCAAACTTTTTCACGTCAAGGACCCCCAAATTGACACTTATTAGCCCGCGCGGACCCCCATTTGAAAAGATATGCCAGGGACCCCCATAGGAGAAGATTTTTACGGCTCTAGCAGTGATTCACAGCCATTTAAATTTCAAGGACCCCCAGTTTGACATGCATTAGGCTACGGACCCCCATTTAATGGCATTTATATCTCTGGGACCACAATTTATATTGTGAAAATCAATGTTAATTTAACTCTGAGAGTGTACAAATGGAACCAAATGGACCCGTTAGGGTTTGTACGCTCTCAGAGTTACAGACCTATAAGGGTCCAATTGGTTCCTAACTATCCATCATTTATCTGGGGACCCCCTGGAACTCCCTCAAGGCCCCCTGGGGGTCCCTGGACCCCACTTTGAGAACCAATGCTCTAGTCTATACCATTGGTTCTCAGAGTGGTGTGACTAGGTTTCTGTCAATGTGAAGGAAAATAAATCGTGATAAAAATAATATGCGATCTAGCGCATGGACCGTCCAATCCGGTTTTTAGCTGCGGTGGACTCGGGGTGGAGTCATGATTTTTTCCTACAGTACCACTCGTCCTATAGGATATAATAACATCATATAAAAGTAAGAAAAAGGCTAGTCCGGAATACTCCTTTATAAGTCAGAAGTGTTACCTGGCTCCTCCTGACTTCTCTTCCCCATCAGACCAACAAAGGAGTTGATTTTATGCCCTGAAAAGAGAAGAAAAAGATCACAATTGTAAACGTGTTATTCAAGTAATGACAGCAACACCATTATAGATTCTACAGTTTACAGCTAATTACTGAATCAGTCATTTATCAGTTATTATTTTGTAATTAGTAAATTATTACTAATATTAGTAATAATTAGTAAATTATTACTAATATTAGTAATTATTATATTATAATCATTATGTCATTAGGGTTGCGATTCCAATCCCAGGGCAATTCCATGTTGTAACTCTGAGAGCGTACAAATGTAACCAAATGGACCCTTAAGGGTCCATTTGGTTACAGTTGTACGCACTCAGAGTTACAAATGGATACATTAACACCTGTGGATTTGACAGTAAATGACTAAAGAATGGTGATACTATATTAGTCACAGTCAACGCAGAATGACTTGTGCTTTTTACGGCGGTGGTTGTTTATATGACAGATGTTTCTCTCAAGGTCAGGATGCATGTGTGTGACGTCATCACATCCACCATAGCCCCCCCCCCCCCCCCCCCCCCACCTCTCTGTCAATCACAGTAATGGAAGGTAATCATATTGGTTATGGACGGAGGGGGCGGGGCGACTTATGAATCCACACTGGTCCCTAACAACACACACACACACACACACACACACACACACACACACACACACACACACACACACACACACACACACACACACACACACACACACACACACACACTCTCTAACTCCCCAAAATGCATATGGTGACTTCTTGGGTTTCAGCCAGAGGACCACAGACATACTGTAGACCCTTCTGTTTACATCAAGGTAATACAAGTGACCTGTTTGACACGTCCTTCATGCTTTTAAAGGGATAGTTCACTCGTAAAATGACTTCCCCCCCCCCCCCCATCATGGCCTTTTCTTTTTTGTTTTTTTCACATACCTAAGCCAATAATTTGATGTAATTTGAAAATCTATAAGGGTCCATTTGGTTTCATTTTACGCTCTCAAGAGTTAAAGATCTATAAGGATCCATTTGGTTACCAACTCTCCATCATTTAGCTGGGGACCACCTGGAACCCCCTCAAGGACCACTGCTGGTCCCCGGACCACTGGTGGAGAACCACTGCTTTATGGGTTTACTGAGTGGGATGAGAGACTCATTTATTCGGACCGAGCCGACTTGTTTATCTTTCTCTCTCAGTCTGCCACACAGGGGGGTGGACCCCCCCGGACCCCCCCGCCCGCTACAGATCAATTAGACCGGTCCAAATGGTCTTCAAAGCAGAAGCGGAAATAAATAATAAATAACAGCTTTACAATCCCTCATAAACACTGTGTGTGTGTGTGTGTGTGTGTGTGTGTGTGTGTGTGTGTGTGTGTGTGTGTGTGTGTGTGTGTGTGTGTGTGTGTGTGTGTGTGTGTGTGTGTGTGTGTGTGTGTGTGTGTGTGTGTGTGTGTGTGTGTGTGTGTGTGTGTGTGTGGGATGTGATTTAATTAAAACCCACTCCCCACTAGGCTACTTCTATAATCTGTCAAAACAGATTACTGAATGCTTTTGAACCCTGTCTTACTCTAAAGAACAGCCGATCTACAAGCTCACAAGCTGCCCCCTTCAACTCAGCACAGCAGTTCATTTAGATAATCATGAATTACTTTAGTTACATTTCCAGGCCAGTGTATCACCTGTGAGCCAACACATACTGTAGCAGTCGGACCCCCAATGGCATTTCTATGGCATTTTTAATGGCATTTCTATCTCTGGGACCCCAATTTATATTTACCCGTTAGAGTCCATTTGGTTCCATTTGTACACTCTCAGAGTTACAGACCCATAAGGGTCCATTTGGTTCCTATAGCTATCATTTAGCTGGGGACCCCCTGGAACTCCCTCAAGGACCCCTTGGGGTCCCCGGACCCCACTTTGAGAATCAATGTTCTGAGACTGGTTTTCAACCATTTCAGGGCGTGACCTGCCAAAATAATCATATTTGAACTGGGGACCCCCCAAAATAATCATATTTGAACTGGGGACCCCCCAAAATAATCATATTTGAACTGGGGACCCCCCAAAATAATTATATTTGAACTGGGGACCCCCCAAAATAATCATATTTGAACTGGTGACCCCCAAAATAATCATATATGAACTGGGGACCCCCAAAATAATCCTATTGACAAGCACCTGGAATTGTAGGAGTTGAGGCATTACATTTAGTCTGACTCGGTTCCATGTGAGCTTGTAGATCGGCTATTTTCACACTTTTTCCCTCTTTCTTATATTATTCCAGAATTTGGCACAACTGATGTTTGATCAGTTTAGAATAGTTTGTTTTTGATGCAGTAATGGTCTTTTTCATTTCTTTCTTTTTTTTAAGGTAGTGAAAACGTCTTAAGAGTCCTTACATTGTCACTTCACTGTCGTCATGGGGACCCACCCCACACTTTCAGAGTTACAGACATGTAAGTGTCAATTTGGTTACTACCATCAATCATTTATAGCTGGATGGGACACCCTGGAACACCCCTCAAGGACCCCTGGGGGTCCGCGGTCCCCACGTTGAAAACCACTGTTCTAAGAGACCATTTGCTGGACATAAAAAAAATAACTATTTACTTCCATACATATTTCCTTCTCTGCTCCTGATGCCAGTGAACATATTAATGAAGGAAAAAGACTAATTAACAATCAATCACTTACTTTTGCGGGTGATCTGTGCGTTTGCTGTGAGAAGAAGAGAGATAAGATAATAAAGTCTTTATTATAGATTATATATATACAGTGGTGTAAAGTAACTAAGTGCATTTACTCAAGTTCTCTCTCTCTCTCTCTCTCTCTCTCTCTCTCTCTCTCTCTCTCTCTCTCTCTCTCTCTCTCTCTCTCTCTCTCTCTACTTACCCGGGGTGCGCTTCCCCATCAATCCGACGAACTGATTGGGCCGAGGCTTCCTCGTCATTCTCCGCAGGATTTCTCTGAACGGGTCTGAGGAGGGCCACCCGTCCTGGAGAAGAAAACACATTCACGTATAACGTTACTTATTTTAAAACCCATTAAAAGACCTGAGGCCATTGTGTCTTCTAAATCAGTGGTTCTCAAACTTTTTCGTGTCAAGGACCCCCAAAATTATATGAATATTTGGGTCGCGGACCCCCATCTGAAAATGCTGTGTGGCAGGGACCCCCAGAAGAGAAGATTTGTTTTGAAAAATACAAAATGATTCAACATTTTTCAGACACTTTTCAGATGTTTCAAAAATAGCAGATGTACACGCTGTGCTGTGAACTTGTAGATTTAACGCTAAAACTTAAAATGACAGATTCTTTCCTGGTTTTATTGAGACTTCAATGGCTAAATGAAGCTACACAATAACATTCTCAGTATTCATTTAACTCTCTCTGTAAAGATGCAACCAAACAGAGCGTATAGGCCTATATAAAGGATCTGGTATTTGCATATAGAACAAACGGCGCATTTTCAGCACCAAGGACAGCGACGCCTTTATCAGAACCATGGACAGCGACGCCTTTATCAGAACCATGGACAGCGACGCGCTCTCACTAAACACACATCTAAACCAGTGGTTCTCAGACTTTTTCATGTCAAGGACCCCCAAATTGACACTTATTAGCCCACGGACCCCCATTTGAAAAGATATGCCTCAGGGACCCCCATAAGAAGATTTTTTACAGCTAGCAGTGATTCTCAACCATTTTAATTTCAAGGACCCCCAAGTTTAACATGCATTAGAGGCTACGGACCCCCATTTAATGGCATTTCTATCTCTGGGACCCCAATTTATATTGTTAAATCAATGCTAATGTAACTCTGAGAGTGTACAAATGGAACCAAATGGACCCGTTATAGGGTCCATTTGGTTCCATTTGTACACTCTCAGAGTTACAGACCTATAAGGGTCCATTTGGTTCCTAATCTATCATTTAGCTGGGGACCCCGTGGAACTCCCTCAAGGACCCCTGGGGGTCCCCGGACCCCACTTTGAGAACCAATGATCTAAACCAAGAGGCATTAATAGGCTGCTGTTGTTGCTATGTAGGCGTTTGGCTTTTTAATACTCTCTCTCTCTCTCTCTCTCTCTCTCTCTCTCTCTCTCTCTCTCTCTCTCTCTCTCTCTCTCTCTCTCTCTCTTGCATGCCAAAAAGCAAGACGTTTTTTAAAAATCGTAAAAAGTTGAATTGACTGATAATTAAAATGAACAAGGAATTTATACAAACATGTTCAGCAGATTGAAGATATTTTTTGGGACCGTTAAGGGTCAATGTGCCTATAATATAATACTCTCTCAGCACCCAGAGTTACAAATGGCCAAATTATAACCGGTGTGCGCCGCTTATAGCCTATTAGTCTGAAGAAGTATCATTCGATGTGTAATCTCCTGCAATAGGAAATCTTCCATCAACTATTTCTATTTTTATCTCAGTGTAGATATATCTCTGGAAGAATATCTCATTAATAAATTATATTACAAAGATGTAGAGACCCAGTGCTAATAATATCTGTGCGCATTAGAGTCCATCCATCCATCTATCCATGTCTTGGCTGATGGATGGGTAGCCTATCTAAGAAGCACTCATCTGTGCTGTTAGTACCTGGATCCTCTATGCTGGACGTCGCCTATAGTATAATAACCGTTCATCAACCCAGTGGTTATGCTGTCTCTTTATGGACAAAGTGCCTTGGCGCCATGCCAGTCCAAGCCCGCAATGTCAAATGCAGAACCAGAACGTGTGCTACATGTTAATTATAATCTGATAGATAGATAGATAGATCAGTGGTTCTCAAACTTTTTCATGTCAAGGAGCCCGACAAGGATATGTATTTAGCCGCGGACCCCCATCTCAAAATATTTTTGTTCCAGGGACCCCCCAGAAGCAAAGATTTGAGTTACAAATGTTTGCTTTAGAAAATAATATATATTCAAAGGTTTGCACACATTTTCACGATTTTTCAAAAATAGCAGATCTATTTTTATATCTGCTATTTTTGAATAGCCAAAGTATAAAAGCTTAATGTGGTTAAAATGCTATATAAACATTTTGCTGGGGACCCCCTGGAACCCGTCCCCAGACCCCACTTTGAGAACCAATGAGATAGATAGATTGATAGATATAGATAGATAGATAGATAGATAGATAGATAGATAGACGTTATTCTAATTGTTTGTCGTTTTGTAATTTCAGTAAACTTCATATCAAATTAGGATACAACAATTAAGATGATATTTTATTAATATAACGTCACCATTTTAAGTTGACACCTACAGTATAGAATTATTTAATTAGTGTACTAGGCTACTGAGGAAAAACACGAGTTATTGTTTTAGAGTGTAGGCTACAGACTACTATAAGTCCATTCAGCGGGACATACTTGACATTCTAATTGGCTAATTGAGTGTTTAACTTCTTAATCACTGAAACACTAAACTACAAAACCACAAACAAAAGTCATTATTTCCCATTTTGCCCAAAATGGTGCAGCCATGCAGGGCTCAAGTGTTTTTTTTTGTTTTTGTTTTTTACCTGTATTTGGTTATTGCTCCAGTAGTCCGGCTCCTCTTTGGAGCTGGTCTCCTGGCAGAGAGCCTGAAAGACGGAGACCAGGACGATCACTGCGAGGAGAAGCAGCTTCATGACGGTCTGGTGGTCTGTCTGGTGGTCTGATGGTCTGGAGGTCTGGAGGTCTAGTGTGGTGGTCTGCAGGCTGGTGGGTTATAGGGTTAGGCTGGGGCTCTGCGCGCAACTCTGTCCAAAAAAAACCCCTCCGCTGTAAGAAGCGCGTTCTAGATAATAGAAGCGCTCAGGTGCGAAAAGAAAAGTAAGAAACTTATCTCCTATAATATTCAGGCGTGTTTTCTTTGTCTTACAATGTTCTTTTCAAAAACCTTTTGTTCGCCGAAAGCGCTTTTTATATGAATATATAAACGCTCAACTGCAAAAAAAATAAGGTGGAAAAAAAAGTCCTAATATTCAGACGGAGGTTCGTGTCTCTGATGCGTTCATACAGACAGCTGTAGTGTGAACGCCATCCTCTCCTCTCTGTGCGTAAAAAGTGTTGTCCCTGCAGATCCTGACCTCTTCTCCAGTGAGTGACCTCTGTGCTGTCCAGTGTCCAGTCTGCTGTCCTCTCCTCTCAGACCAGATCCTCTCTCTGTGACTCTGTCCTCCTCTCAGACCAGATCCTCCTCTCTGTGACTCTAGTCCTGTTGGAGGCTTTGCTATATAAAGCCCGGCCAGGACCGGAGGAGGTGCCAGACGCTCTCTCTTAATCCATTCCGTCCGGGAACGCATGTCTGTCATTTTATAGATTTATTTTGGCTATTCAAAAAAATAGCAGATCTACAAGCTCACAGCATCATTTTACACTTTGGCTATTCAAAAATAGCAGATATACAAGCTCACAGCGCGGCACCGAGTGCCGCCCTGTGAGCTTGTAGATCTGCTATTTTTTTTGAAAAATCGTGAAAATGTGTGCAAATCTTTGATTATATATATATTTCAAAAGAAACATTTTTAGCTCAAATCTTTGCTTTATACGGGATTCTACAAATGTCTTCTAAATGCTATAACAGTTTTTCTGAAAAACGTATTTTTCTTTGACCCAGAAGATTTGAGTTACAAATGTTCCCTCTAAAAATATATTTATTCAAATATTTGCACAACGTGGTCGAGATTTTTTTAGCAGATCTACAAGCTCGTTGCGCAGCACTCAGTGCCACACTATGAGCTTGTAGATCTGCTATTTTTGAATAGCCAAAGTATAAAATATGGATGCGTTCTTGGTTTGAATGGCTTAATTGGGTTTCAATCAATCGCGCACATAAAAGCGCATTACGCACGACGCGCACGGCCTCCTCCTTTAAAGCCGTCAGCCGTGTATGACTAACAGTGGTGGGAAAAAAAGTACTCACATTTTTTACTTGAGTAAAAGTATCAATAGGCTACTGCAATGTAGACATACTCTGTTACAAGTAAAAGGACTGTGATCAAAACGTTACTTAAGTAAAAGTACAAAAGTATTGGCATCAATATACTTAAAGTATACCAAAAGTAAAGTATAGGCCTACTAAATGTTTGAAAATAGCAGATCTACAAGCTCACAAAGCGTCAAGATGTGACGCATTGTGAGCTTGTACTGTAGATCGGCTATTTTCAAATAGCCTTATGTATAAAATAGGGCTAAAGTGGTTAATGTATGTTTTATAATATAATAAATTATATCTAGTAACTCAAGTTTTCAGTGGAATAAAAGTACAATATTTGTCTCTGAGATGTTGTGGAGTAGAAGTAAAAGTATTGACATTTGGAAATACTTTAG